>NW_010136725.1:0-23089 GCF_000699245.1 Pterocles gutturalis | reverse complement strand
TGAACTGGAAAAACATTCTGGCATTTATTCAACTGAGATTTGGTCTCTGGAATACAACTGAACAACAAGAGCATGAAAATACAGTATTAAAAACTGCATGAAAGAAAATAGTAAATACAATGCAAACCTTATATTTCCTTGGTAAGATCACAAACATTGTGTCAGTTAAAGAGAAACATTTCATACAGTAGGGATGCAACCTATTTTCCTAAATCTACTGATTGCTGCAGGCTTCCATTTAGACTTGAAGGCACACTTTTTACACCATTTTGGTTAGACAGATTCTATCCAATATCCAACTTTTAATGGAAAATAGCAGGCAAGTAGGGTAAATGAGATCTGTAGACAAGAAAAATTAAAATTTTCTACACCGGCTTATACCTTACTTTCAAATATCCTCTAGAATGATTGGGAACAACATCAATCAAAGACATGCTTGCATCAACAGAGCCTGGACGGACCACCCTGATCAGTGCATTGTATCCATGAATACACAGACAACATGCGAAGGTTAGCAACTTCATGTTTAAAATTCAACCCACAGAAGCTCTTCCACCAGAGCTTCCAGCTTTGGGAATGCACCTTCTGTTTATATCATCAATTTCTGAGTTTTCCAATTGAGTTGCCAAACAGCAGCTAGTGTAGCACCACTAAATAAATGGAGCTGTATCACAAATCAGCTTGACTGAAAGATCTGACAAATTTAACCATCAGAAATGCTAAACGAAAACCTAGGGCTAGTTTTCTGAGCCATCTGTTTGTGGTAGTCACACTCAAAATTACTCATAGAAAATATCCACTCCTTTATGCTCTAGGGTCCAAATTTACGTAGGTATATTTAAATATATACAACAAAATTAAAATGCAGCTTCACAGAAAGAATCGCGAAAAACCCTGCGATGGAGCGCTCAGCCTGCAGAGGGGACTTTCACCTTAGTCACCACCTGCAGTTGTTTGGTTTTAAGCCAAGGCTTTTCATCCAGCTCTCTATCACCACCTGTAACAGAGCCATACTACTGAAATCACATAATCAGATGTGCCACATATTTCTTTAAAAATGGGATAAATCTATACTTAACATTCCTAAAAAAACCCAGAGTAATTAAAAACAGACAATGCAATACTGTTGTTATAAATGAAGTGCCTACAGCCATGGGTGTTTCCTGGTAGCAGTGAACAGGGAAGAGGAAATAACAACCTAACATCCTGGTCTACACTATGAGACCGCTTGTTATAAATCACATTTTTACAGCAGTGTTATATTCAACAGAACAGATCAATATTCAATAGATAGATCCTTAAGTCACAGACACACCAGCAAATACTGCTTATTGATCAACATTCCACACACACATTGCAAAAAACCTAAAGCAACCACATAGGAAAGAAAACAGGGACTTAATAGAAGGTTAACATTAAAGATCCACTCTTCAAAATAATGCAAACTGATTTTAAGTGAGATTAGCTTTTTATATGTTAAAAGCATAAACTTGAAGTAATTTACTGCCAGTTGAACACTGCTAATGGAAATTATAGATAACTGTATCAGGTCATTCTTGACTAAATTAAATACTACCTATCATTATGAAATTACCAAAGGCTTTTAAAAATTCTGCTGTTAGAGGCAATTATTTTTAAATCAAACTATGTGTATTCAGTCAGTGTCCTAAAAAATTATGAGGCAAATATGTCTTAACGTGATAGTAGGGATTTATACCTCCAAAACTTTGATGTAAAATTAAAACAAGTTGGAATTTGAAAAGCAAATTAAGCTTTACTGCATTGTGTCCACAAATCTCTTCCTTCCTTTTTGATTTATTTCTAGTCACAACTTGTTAGATTGAAGCTTGCTGAAAACATTAACCCCTTCTGAGACCTACCAATGAGTTCAACCTGAATTAAAATTCACAGAACACAATGAAAAAAACCTTCTGCAAACTTCAGTAAGGGCTTCTAAGATCTGTAAGTGCTTGGCAGCTACCAGTAGTAGGACAGAAAGGGCTTTGAATAAGTTTCACAATGCTCAGCACGTGATTTGGCAATCGAGCATCTCTAGAAAAGGATCAGAGGTGAATATTTATGTCTTCAGCATGGCAGTCTCTGCTCTGAGAAAACTTGCTGTACGACGGAAACAGCAAAAGCTACAAAATTAGGAACCATATACATAGCTGTAAGATATAGAAAAGTTAAGAAGAAAAAATCTTATTCTATTTATGTATATACATGAAAATATACATGCCTACATCTGACACACACACCCCCACACAAATATTCACATGTATAAAAAAAGTCTATGACTTCTCAAAACTCTCAGTGGGGAATGCCAGGCAATATATTCATTTCAGCCAAACTGGTACTTAGACATTCTCTTGACTCTGGGCATTCTGGGTCAATACAATTTTTCCTGTCATGAAAGTAAAAATGACATTGACATTTTTACTTTGCCAAAGTTACTGTTATCCTCCTTGTTGACAGAATTACTGTATCACAGATGACATTCTGCATTTTTTTTAAGCAATTGTCAGTAATAGCATCTATACTGTATATATATCCATCACACTAGAACAGCAAGATCCTTAAAAGAAAGTTCCTTTCTAAACCCTTGAAAAGATATTCTGAGTCCACTCAGTAAAATTGGAAAGTGTCAGCTATTAGCAGTAAGACTTACCTCCACAACATAGCCACAAGTACATCATTTCACCTCTTACCTATAAGGATTTAAGAGCTGAAAAGTCTGCTCTTTTCCAACTCTATTAGTCCTTGACCATGTAATTTCCACTTCCTGGGCTGGCCGTTGACAGCCTATCAACACAAAGTATATTAAGTTATCATCAACTCATTTAAGTTAGATTGTTGAACATTGTGATTAAGTATTAGCAGGAATTAGACACAAGTATTTTGCCTGGGGGTGGGGAATGTTCCTTACCATATTACCCTTTCATCCCCACTTTTTAAGCATGTAAGTAGTTCTTTTGACAGACCTGAGTTTGCCTCCATCATGAATCAAAGATACAGAAAATTCCCTCAGTTGCACCCTACAGCAAAGGGCTCACAGGTGTCCTTGCTTTTGGGGAAGTACGAAGTTGGTAAAGCACAAATGATGTTCCTAATGAACCAGAGACACGTTGTTCACAATCACTGTATATACGGATTATTCCTATGAACAGCTCTCAACTCCTGTGAGATCCTGGAGCTCAAGACCCAGTTCACTAGTAATTTTTATGGATTATGCAATATTTGCTTGAGAATATATGTATCACTGGCTTCTACAGGGGAAACTGTCAGACCTGTATGTTCATCTGTTTGTAATTTTCACACCTTCTAGTAGCTGATCTGGAAAACAGATTTAAACCACTAATACTCATGGATTGCTCAAAATATCTGTCAGGCAATTCCTTCAGTATGATTTTGTAGCAAAGGACATCAGCAGTCTGCGATAGATACTGTACAGAGCACTGATAATTTCACCACCAAACTGACACTTAAAATGTACAACAGCTTTTGCAGTGCAGACCTTTTGATGTTCTTTCTCTATCATTACTTTGTTAGAGCACATGTCCAATCTATCCAAATCAAATACAGAAATGCTTTTGAAAGATGGCATTTCTCCCCAGAGTTAGTGTTAGAATCAGATCAACTGCGAAGTTATTGATATTCATCTCCAAAGCTTTTCAACAGAAGATAACCCTTGTCTTTCAATTCAACAAAACAAATTAAGTGCAACAAATCTGATATAACTCATGAGGTTGGTGAGTACCCCCCAGTATCATTCTGATTAAACATGTGCCAAACAAATACCACCCTCCTTTGTCCTTCTGACTTGCTTTCTTCATTCATCAGTTGGGAGACAAAAGGAAATCACCTTTTTTTTCCTGCTTGCTAAAGAACATACCTATATATACCTGCCAATAGACACAGTTTTGGTAACAAAATACTCTCTAAAATGTTCCTACTTGGGTATTACAAGGAAAATAACTTCTAACACTGTCTCAAACATGATTTTAATGATTTCAGGAGGTAATTTAGAAACAACAGCAGTTAAATGACTATATACACTCAAACGTAATCCTTTTGTTCTTCGGTACATCCCTAAACTGCAAATTGCATAATGGAGAAGGATTGCCAAAAATCTTTACCTTATAGTTTTTACTATTTACCTCCTAATAGTGAGTGTAACTGGTTTTATCTTCCCAAATCTATCTAGCTTACTAAATATAACACTTGGATCTTGGTTCTAGATATGTCTCTTTTTCTTTTCTTTATTGAAAAATATTAGTTAGCTAAATATGGACAAATAAATACCTGAAATACATGAAGATAAAAAAATGCCAAGTTATGCTTGGAGAGGTATCATAGGAAATCCCCCCCCCCTTTTTTTAAAAAAAAAAAAAAAAAAACCAAAACCAAACCAAAAAAAACAACCCAGATTCCAGGAAGACAACAGAAATGCACTTCAGGAAATACTTCTATACACATTAAATAAAATTACATTCCAGAGGCTTGGATTCTTTATGCCTATTTCTGCAATCTCATGTAAAGACCTTTACAGGAAAGAACACAGTAAGAAGTATTTGAAATTCTGCTTTGAGGAACTCCTTCATTAAAGGGAATTATTTGTCTGCTATTTTCTAAAACTTATAGAATCATAGGATTGTTTGAGTCAGAAGGGACCGTGGAGGTCAGCTAGTCCAACCCCCCAAGCAGGGACATCTTCCACATCTTCTGCTTTATAAGACAGAACAGTTTACATTACCCACTGATATTATTTAGACTGAAGAGAACTATTTTCAGCAACAAAATCAAGTAGTGATCTCAATTTAGTCCTTCTATTTAGTCCCTTTAAATTCACATTCAAAAATATTTAAATCCATAGGTAACATATTTTAAAGGCAAGAACTGATATATACATTGATAAAAATATATAACAAAAACTTTAAGAAAAAGAGAAAGGGTCCATAGTTAGTCATGCACATATACATCTTTTTCATAGTTTAACATTGGAACTTAATATTCACGCCAGTTTTCTGTTTTTTTTTCAGGACAACATTGTAAGTGAATGCTCTTGAAAATTTGTCACCATAGCAAACAAACTGATCTGAAATAAAGCAGGAAAGAGAATAAATTGAAATATTAAAAGAAAACAGATATCCAAAATCTTATTCAGAAATTCCTAACAGTTGCTATTGGTAAGTGGGAAACTAACAGATCTGTTTTTAAGTAACTATTTAATGTTCTAGTAATGGATATATCAGGAATACAGAAACAAGAATAGAGGGGGAAAAAACTGATGAGAACACCTTAATCTATCTTGATAATGTTGGAAGGTGGAAGTCAATGAGTAAAACAACAAAACCAAAACCCCACAATAACAACAGCAAAAAACTGAGAAACAATATTAACATTTTGTATATTAGAAACAGATCTTCGTTTTCATTAAGAATATAAGTGTACCATTAGGCAATGGCTTAATGGAATCCAGAGAGAAAATTATAATACTGATTTTTAATAAACTTCTAAATAATAGCTGAACTAGCACACACTGAACCTGTCTCTGAGCACAAATGAGCAGGGCATGAGCCATACAACATTATTCAACTTATGAACACTTACAAACATGAAGACCTGTGACAAACCTTTAGCAAGCAGAGGGCATGGTTCCAACATGCAGACATCACTGGGATTAGTAGCAGACTAAGTCTCAGGCTAAGTCTAAACCACAAAGTTCACAGAGCTTTACTCACCAGACAGTCAGTTAAGCCCCATAGAAATCTCATTTCCAAATTTATGCATAGATTCACAGAAAACAGAACTCCCATAGACATTCCCTTTTTTAAAAGGTACATATATATGCAAACATATCAATGTTGGTCTGGATATAACATCAACATGTAATTTTAGAATACATCTAAGTTGCACTCAAAATTAGCATGATGGAAGTCACAAAATCCTGCCACATTCCTGGCATTCCTCGAACATTAGAGGACTGGACTATTTTCCAACCGAAGATTATATACTGTATGAAAATAGAGAGCAACATCCCTCCTAGCTGGAAGAAAACGTGTCTTTATTTAGTTTCCACAAAAATGCAAATGTTGAAAGGACATTTATTCCCCCAAATGTGAAATAGCTTCCTACCTTGCACAATCTGTTCAGTATGCTGCTTTTCAAATCAGTATATGTTAATATTTTTTGACAGAGCACTAAATAACAGAGAGAAGTCAGTGAGTCAGCAACACAGGACTGTTATTGCCTCTGACACCTGACTCCAGCAGAGGCATTCTTTACAATTCAATCAAGAGTAACTAACCCACACTTTCTCTTGACTGCAGCTGACATTCAGCAGTGCCAGCTAGATACATCATTTTCACACAGTTTAGAGATATAACTATGGCACCACATTGGAAAGGATATTAGCAGTATCATGACACTGAATTTGTACAGCTAGAAGAATATAAATTGCACAATACTAACCATATCAATTAGAGAATTTATGCTACTGCAGAAAAAGTAATAACTGGGGCTACCTGATTATAGGCCTTATGAGGCATGTCACCTGTCACAAAGTCGTAAAGTGATGAAACAGTATAACAGAAACATCTTCTGTTTACAAGTACCTTCAGCACTGAATTCATTGGGATTGTACAACCAAATCAATAACACTTTTTATTTCAATTTACCATGAAAATAGTTTTCCAGTATTTCAGTCACTAAAACAAAGAGCTAAAATGTGTCCTAAATATATTTAGAAATGTATTCTAAAATGCATTTAAATCCAAGTGACACATGAAGAAAGCATTCCCTGATAGGCAACACGTTCTTGCAACTTTGTGGCTCTTGGGTCATCTCAGTTGGTTATTTCCTGTAACAGCACAAACCCTTACAGAATCAGCCCAGCAGACCGCTGGGCCACCACACATGCAGAAAGACAGAAATACAAGGTGATGTGCAAATGTGATACCATTCTTATATTGCTCCTTGGACTACCTTATCCCTGTATAGAGAACAGTCATTCCTATATCCCTGCATCCATTCTTCTAGCACCTCAATTACCTGTTTTCCCTGGGGTATCCTCTGGACCATTTTCCTAGACATCTGGAAGCCAACGCATTTGACAGCAATAGAGTATGTCTCTGCAATGTTTTTAATGGACCTGTGGGGAAAAATGATTGGCAACTCTATTAACATGCTACATTCCCTCAGACTCCCAAGCTGTTTTATTAATTTAGGCATCACTCAGCCTGCATAAAAACAGAAGCCAATATAGTTTTTAATACAGTTAAAGAAAGGAGACATCCCCAGCATGAAACTCCCAGGACTCCAGTTAGCTACCTAAAATCAGACTGTTATGAATACTCTCCACAGAGTTCTCCTATTAGAAAGAGGAAAAAGACTTGTCAAAAATGCTGATGGGATTGGAATATGCAGCACCAAGGGCCACAGTTGTGTTCAGAGGAGGTCCACTCCACAAGCATTGCACAAAATCAGATCTGGATTCAGAGCCATTACTGTCATTTTAGCCATTTGGCCTGAGCTATATCATAGATTAATCAAAATAGAGAAAAGGTATCATACTGCTGTATTTCTGCCTAATGCCCGACTGACACAGCTTGTGAAGAAAGGGTTGTCAAGAAGGAAAGGATGTTAACTTAGTGTGCCTCTTTACATTGCAGAAAATTGATTAACAGTTCATTACAAATTAGAAAAAAGTCTCAGCTATTCCAAACCATGTAGAATATTGTCTCTCTGTGGAAGCATCTGGCTTTCAGTACCACTGACATCCACTGTGATAAGCCATCTTCAGCAAGCAACAGGCACTGTGGAGTTGGAACAATATGCTTAGACAATCAAAAACATCAAAGAGCTTAAGTTAAAAGGGTGCCAGTGACAGTTCAGTGATGATATCTAACCATCAAATAAGAAATTGTTCCACAGGCTTTTAGAATCCTATAATGGCTCACAAGGGAAATTAGCGGAACAAGAGACTAAAGATATCAAGTTTAGGTCTGATTTACTAGATTTTTCAGTAGGGTTAATAAGAAAGTTGTTTTATGCAGAAGATCACAGAACAGCTTTAGTGAAGATAAAAGGAAAACCTGGCAGAACATTTCCTTTCCAATGGTACGTGGCAAGTGGAGCATCAGGCTAGGTATAATACTGTAAGGATATTAACTGCTGGATGCAGAAAACCTTTCTGTAGGTGTAGCTTTCATACGTTCTTACTTTGAATCGTTACAATTTGTCACCATAAATAATGGTTAATTTATTAGATACTGCAATAGGGAAAAGGCAATGACTTGAAAAGCCACTGGGAAGTCTAAATATTTGAAAAAGTCCATGGGAAAGACCACACTCTATGTATTCAGCACATGTATTTACAAAATACACATAAATATAACGAACTAATAAATTATCAAATAAGATTCTAATAAATTATTGAGTTTAATATTAAAAAGCTACTTTTTTGACACAAGAAAGCGATGCATTCTTTGGGCTTCAGAATTTTCACATCGCTATTCTTTTTTTTAGTCAAACATCCTTTCATCATTTAAAGCTTAAAACTAAAGAAGGATTATAAAGAAGATGGATAATATTTAGATACTATATGAAACAGTGTAATTAAAGGGAAATTGCTGCAGACAGGAAACAGGCTGTACTTGGTCCCAGGAGCTGGAAGTCACCTGCACTCAAAACTAAAGTCACTAATGGAATTAAAGTCCAGGTGATTTTCACTACCTTTCAACAAGCCTGTTATCAGAAATGCAAAATAAACCTCTGACATTAAACTAATTCTGTCAACCTTAGCCTGAGGAACTGAAGCTGATACTGGTGGCCAGCACAGTGGCTGAGAGTGTGCCTGTTCCAGCTGGTGATCATATGCAATCGAAACAGAACATTATACTGACCAGAACCAACAGAGACCCTGAAAATTTTTTCCCATTGTTTTGGTACGGAACATAAGTAAATCTGTGGAATTTTGCTCAGGTAAGGGTTGCATACAGGAAATGTTATTATACTCTGGAAAAAAAAGCTCTATCACATGACAGTCATTTGACAGTCTTTAAGAGAAAAATTGGGAAACAACTGAATAAAAATTACACGTATTCAACATAATAATATCCACATGATTTTTAATTTCATCAACACACACTTTTACACTTGCATCTTCCAGTAGTAATGAGTAAACAAAGAACCAAATATATCCTTCATTCAACAACCTTTTCTTCTGAGCTGTAAAAGAAAAGCTGTCACCGTAACAGAGAGTACTAAAATGCATTCTGACATACCGGAGTAAAGCCTGTTTAAAGGACAACTGAAACTATGACATATTATGTGTCAGTATGAAAGCATCACCTGACACTGCCACAGGAGACTAAGATCCATCCCGAGACTCCAGAAGTTTTCTTCAATGATTTAAAAAGGATTAAAATACACTTCAGAGCTTTTGGAGGACACCTAAGTATTTGGAAACCATTGCTTAATAAACTGAAATTACAGCTTTTTACATTGCTTCCAGTTTTCTGTTACAAAACCGTACTTGTCTGATTCAACAAAAAAAGTTATTGCATCTTGATCTGGCCTTCGTATAGTTTAGTTTTTATCTCAACTGTTCATATTTTTTATTTTAAAGCTCCATAATTCTGAATATAAACAGCTCTAATCTTTTTAATGAGTCGTCATCTTATTTTTAAGTTAATTCGGTGTTTTTCCAGTTCTTTATGACATTTTCCTGTAGGCTACAGAATACTAAATATTCCAGCATCAGATAAGTACAGCAGTAATTGAATATTAGTAAATATGCTTGTGGGCAGGGTACTTAGGGACATGAAAAAAATATTTCATCTCTGAGCAAAACCATGAAAACTGTTTTATCATTGGGTATGAGCCAGTAAAACCATCTTAAACCAGCTACTAAAGCAAAAAGATTTTATTTTTTAGTGCCGTTATTTAAATTGAATTGCACTCACCTCCAATATTGCCCTACAAGTCTATGTTCTCCAATTTTCCAAATCAGTGTAATAAGACGACAATTCCCAGACACTTCACTTAAGGATAGGTGTGGAAAAAAAATCGATCAAGTCCTAGATTTAGTCCTCAGTCCTGTAATAAGGTTCATTTAGGAAAGCCTAGCACTCAGGTGAAACCTGAGACAGTTAAAGCTGCTCAAACTTATTTATTAGCATGATTTCTGAAGTACTAATTTCACATTAGATTGAAAATTTGTCACTGTGCTTCAAGATTCAATTCTATATTCAACAATATTCAAATGCACTTAGTAATAAACTAAATATTACTCTCCCGTTTCAAAACATTGGTAACTAATTAATGCTCACAGTTTGGATTCAGCCAACAGGGAAATGAACATAGCTAAATGCAATCTTTCAAATTAAAAGGCTATCTCTATGAACTATAAAATTACTCTTTAAACAGAACTACTGTTTTATTCCTACTGGGATCTTAGGTTCCCTATGTTCTCATAATGCTCTCAAATATATCTATTCATCTGCATAATCACAAATGGCAAGAAGTCATTTCAAACAGATGCAGTACATTGCTTATTCATTCTTGATTTCAGCAACAATTTTCATTACAGATATTTATATTTCAAATAATGTTTCCAATACATAGTGAAAAACTGTCTTTATTCCTAATGTCATGAGGGTAGTTCCTCACAAGTACCAAATGTAAGTTAAAAAATAAAGTGAATTAAGTATCTGTCTCAAGTCCCAAAGCCCACAAACCTCTTTTTTTCCCCACTCAATTCAGCAGATTTGAAATAAAACCCTGAGCTTTACTTTTTAATCTACAAGCAATTGAGTCTTAAAATTCTCTAAACTTAGAGTTTCAAGTCTTCAGAGAAGTTTTCTTCTGAAATCTCCAGGGCTTCCCCACCCACACATACACCAGGGCATCCTTCAAAGGTGCAGTAAAGGTGAAGCATCCTTTACACTAACAGCAAATGACATGATTATAACTTCTGACACTTTAGCATGACAACAATTGAAATTCTGCTATTCTGTGGTTTGTTTTTTCCACTCCTGAATTCAGTTTAGCTAAACCAAAGTCACAAACTGCTGCAGGGACATGTGAAAAGCTAGGCAACGCCTCAGGTCCTCCTCATAGGAACTGCAAATACTTTGTGTCTAAGCTCTATTTAAACACATTATTCCCTGATGTCCTCCTCAAACCAAGGACAAATAACTGGGAGTACAGTAGTTTTTACTGCAGCCTTCTCCTCCCTTGCCTCTCTCCCCAACTTCACAAATATATATTTATGTACATATTACATATTGAAATATATATTTACATTTGTACAGGCGCTGAAGCACACTGACACTGAGGTATGCTTTCATACACACCCTCAAGATCCATGTATGTATAATGGGTTTTTAAACATAATATTTAAGGGGGAATTTAGTAAACAAGGGAATTATTTGCACACTGACTGTAGCCAAATGAAACTCGGGTTATTTGTGCCATAGACCCAATTCACTTTTGCCAGCTTTGATAGGGCCTTTTAGTTGCTCAAATACCTATGGTCAAGTATTATTAACAAACCATCAGGAAATTATAACAATGCAGGCAGAATTCAATAGAAAATGCAGTAGAAACTATTCCCCAGATGAAGCCTGGACAGAGTGCAGAAGGCAGGCAGACAGCAGAATCATTAGTTTTAGTCCATACGTATCTCCCCATTAATCAAAAGACCAAACCTTACACTGTCTTTATTGGACAAAAATCAAACTGACATATTGTAAGAGTGAGGAAAAGGTGAATAGTAAGTTGGAAAAGGGTCACATCTGAGACCTCTTTTGCCTGAACTGTTTCCATCATTCTAAACACTCCAGACAAATAATTTCTGTCTTCTCATTGGTTTTGCTTTACTTTCTGTGCTGAGAAA
Source organism: Pterocles gutturalis (assembly GCF_000699245.1). NCBI lineage: Eukaryota > Metazoa > Chordata > Aves > Pterocliformes > Pteroclidae > Pterocles > Pterocles gutturalis. The sequence continues at coordinate 11,190 of NW_010136725.1, read as the reverse complement.
AGCCTCTGGCATTTTATGTTATCTTCTTTACTAGAAGTGAAATGAGTAAGTTCCTTTTATTAGCAATGTTTCCATGGTGTGAACCACTGTTGGGAGGTAATCCAAATCTTGTTATGAGAATACTTCTGTGTAATCTACTTGCCTAGTTATTATTTCAGCATGTCCATTTGCATTGAGAAGAAAATACAAGGAAATCAATACATTGAAACAACGAACCAAGTAACAGGGCGGGAGAAAGAGCTGAAAACCGAACATGTATTTATTGACTGCTAAGGATTAAGCAGTGATTATTTTTCTTCTCCCTCCCACTCCATTTCAGTTCATGATTTCTAAAAAAAAAATCTAAATAAATAAAAAAACAAAAACACAAACACCAGCCGAGTAAATATTAGGTGCTGCGTCTGCACAAGAGGGATATGTTTATCCTTCAGTTAATCCTTACCATTGCCTGCAAATAGTTTAATGAATTGATAAAACAATAATAAAGTTTCTAGACCATCTTTCATGCAAGAGACTTCAGAAGTAGCTTATAAATATGAAAAAGTTTTACATGTACATGGATAACTGGGAAAAATAAAACAAAAAATTAATTTAGAGTTAGTCCAGAGGATGAGAAACAGATTCCTCACCTCCTACATTGACACTGACACAAAGCAGAATTGTTTGACTGATCTAAACAGACAATGGAAAAAATCCACGTGTTTCTTTCAAAACACTGTATCAGTATTGTGCAATGCTGTTTATGATTGCCCACCCTGATCCCAAAGGCTATTTCAGCAGTATGTCATTCAACTACTGCTCTCATGAAATATAAATTAGGAAAGTTTAACCATGAACAAAGTTGAAAGCCATATATACAGACATCCTTCTCAATTTCAACAGTTTAGTATACATAACTTGTGCTATTTGTTAAATTCAGTTCCAAATTTTGAAGGATTTTTGTCTTAGCTGTTGCCTGCACCTCCATTTTACAGTTCATATGTTTTTTCCCTTTAAGTAAACACAGATATGCATTTATTTAAATAACTATATATTTACTATCTAAATATTTTTTCTCCTCTCTCTATTTAGCAGCACTTTTGAATAAAACCCTTGTGCATGTTTGTTGTACTAAGACCACAGTATATCTTTCACATTGTTTTTTTGAATATTAGATGTGATAGTATTATTCTCAATATTCAGAACTATTGCTATTTTGCTACAGAAAACACAGCATGTTAGGGAAGTCATGCATGATGTATGTAAAAATGTTCTAATTTAGCAACGATTCACTAACAACTTCATGTCTTTCTTAAAAAAAATATATACATTTTATTTATTCAAAACCACTCCTCTTCCCTTCTTCCCCAGCATGGGGACAGATATAGCTACAACAAGTGATCACACAGCACTGGCAGAGGCTTATTTCAAAGCTCACACAAAGCCATCAGCTCCAGCTCTCCCAGAAAATCATTCTGTTCAATGCAAAATACGCTAAGGTCAGAGAGGAGATGACACTTCCTCTAAAATAAATAAATCATTGCTCTTATTAGGCTTATTTTTACAAGAGAAAAAAAACCCATACATTATCCAGTGTACTCTTTGAACCCTTTACCAAGAGGCCTTCCAAGTTGTCAGTCATGGTACAACATCTCCAACACTGCACTCCAGAGACATTACAGAAGGTAAATTGTTTAATATTTTATCAGCTGCTGTTGATATGAGGTACTCCAGCACACTGAGTCTTTTCATTACTCTCTATTGTTGAGAAGCTTTTACCTGTTCTCAAACTGGAAGTACTGTATGGCGAAGTCTTCGTCTGCTATGGCTGATATGATTAAGTTAACTAAACATTATTACCTTCTTCTCTTAAAGATAATCTTAAATGAAATCTGAACAAGTGCCTGCAATTTAAAAACTGAACTGTCAAATAACAAACAGAACAGGTAGTTGGCTATTTGGTTAGTTTTGATAGTGATAAGAAAGTCCTCTTGCCTACAGTGAGCTTGGGAAGTTCACTCCTTAAATTAATGAGCTGGCAGGGGACCACAAAACTGCTGGAATATTCTCTTTAAGCTTCAGTCTCAGCAGAGGAAGGCACTAGGGAACAACTTCAGGGCATCATCCACCAACATTAATAAGTACAACAGGCTACAAATGCATACAGATTATAGTTGCTATAAACAATAGACATGAAATTCCTATAAGCTCCTTATGAGCTCCTCAAGTTTATCTTCCCTGCAAGCTACAAAAGGCCTTTTAAAATGAGTTAACAGAACAATATACAAGACTTGATAGTTCAACTGAGTCGGGAACTGTCCAATTTTGACTTGTTTCCAGTCATATAAAAGGGCTGATGATTTCCTGTATCTATAGGTTGTTGTTGATTAGCATTAACATTTTTGCTATCAAGGTAAAACCTGTTCATATTTACATGTAAATAGCCATGAGACCTTTGAGGCTTTAATTAGGAATTTTGGAAGTACAGCTTTTTCTTTATTGAAAGCTCAGTACACCTTTTTAGGGTACTAGCCTTTACAAACTAGGAAAAGCATTGAATTGCATTGGTTAGTCAGCTTCCTATACTGAGACTCTAATATACTGCAAAATCTTTAAGAAAAACAAATTATGTGAGTAGACAGAGAAGTTTACAATTTCATACTCAATGGCCAACATATCCTGCTGCTTATAGGTTTTGCAGCTTTCACAAAGAAACTTTAATCACAATATACTGTGATTTTTAGTCCCATTAAAGTTTGGGGAATCAGAAGATGACCCAAACTGAAAATTAAAAAAGTGAATCAGTTTTGAGTATTGTACCTACTAAATCCAGTAGCAAAAAAGGAGCATAGAGCTTCCTGAATATTCACCTTGAACTTGGCAGCAACTGCTTTTTTTAAAAACATTTTCTTGATGCCATCAGAGAATGTCAATAAACTTAAACTTAGCATTCTTATGCCAAAAAAAAAAAAGGGGGGGGGGGGGACGTGCAAACCTTCAAAAAGTGGGGGGGGGGGGGGGGTACTGTACAGTCTCTACCTGGTTTGTAAGCAACTATGACCATACCGTAGGAAAGCAGCACTACAGTGTCTTGTCCTAGGTATATTAACAGTAGGTTTTTTCCAGCTTACTACAAGGAAAATTAATCATACTTTATTAAATACTTTGATAGGTTTTTTAACTCATGCATTAAGACACCATCAAATAAACGGCTTATTACTAGAGTGCAGAATTTCTCAAAACTGTGATGGTGGCACTTGACTAAATGCCACTCTAGTTATTGCACAACTAACACAGATATTAAGATATCCATGTCTGCCTTGACGGTACACTTTATAAATAATAAGCATACCACTATGCTCAGCAAAGCAGAACTTTGTGGACTCATTTCAAATTCAGTGTCTTTAATCTGAGTGTTCTTCTGCCCCAATGTTATGTACAAAAGGAGACAAAGATCTGTTTAGGTAAACAAACTCCAACAAATTAGGCTTATGATCCCATCTATGGAAGTTAAGATCATCATTAGGTGATGGCTATACAAACAGAATTAGAAGTTGATTTTTTGGTCAGGCACCTTCGTTTCCAAAGTTTTCATATAAATAATTCATTATAGCACAATTAGATACCAAATCTCAGCAAACACTGTACTGATAACCTTTTTTAAAAAAATTGAATATTTAAGAATTTATTTAATAAAACCACCTCTAGTTAGAGACACAATAAACATGTCTGTTCTCTCCAGTATTCCAGCTGCTACTTACTGTCTATGCCAGGCATTTTTTTCCCAAACAGGACTATGATTTGAATTCAAGTCACTGTAAGAATGTATTCCTGAATATGAGAAAGAGGGTCTGTTATCTGCTTCTTTGTTGTCATTTGAAAGCTTACAAAACTGAACTTTGTATTTACTTCACTTATTTTAAAGTGTAGACTGCAGATAAGGTAATTCTCCTTAAAAGTCTTAAGTTTTGTGTTCTCAAACACTGCAGACCCTCTAATAATTCAAACTTTGCTACATTACACTTCGAGGAAAAAAAGCCTTTTTCCTCACCTAGGTACAATGAATAGGTTTACCATGCACAGTAACTGCCAAGGCAAGACTGTATGCCTCCAAAGATACGACTCCCGACTTTAAAAGAATGACTTAGTTTTTGTACCAATCACACAATTACAGGTTACAAAGATACTACAGTATCCATGGGAAATAATATCTGGTTAGTTTTGTGTATGCTTATTACCCATGCTTCCTACAGAGTAGAGCATTGACAATGACCCTTGACTCATAGCTCCACAGGAATAGAGTATTTCTATACGAATAATCTTAACTTCTTTTAACTGAAAAACAGCACTGTACTTGTGAGATCAATTGACATGTAGTCTAACAGACAGAAAAGTGTTTACTGGGAAATATCCACTGTATGTGTCTCTTAGCTGCATCAAAGGGGAAGCAAAACAAAAACCAAAAAGAACAATCCAAACTAAAAGGACAGACAACAAATTAATGCTCATCTATGTCAGACTGAGCATTTTAATGTCTTGAAAATACATCACCAGCCTTCTCTTCAACACTTTTGCTCTTTACTACTAACAAACACATGTAAAATTCAGTTGTAGGCAGGTGACAATATTCACTGAAGAGTAACACTCCTTCCAAGGAGAACTACAGATATATCTCATCACTATGAAATGTATCACCAGGCCACAGTGCGACTGGCTTGCAAACAATCTGAGCAAGTGAACGAGGAAATCCACTTGTGTTACCAGTAGCATGGCAAAGATCTAGAATACAAGCGATACTAAAGTAGCTAGTTAACTCCCTTGGTTTATCCCCTTCCTTCCTGTGCATCACCATCTTTGGTTTAGGGTCTTTCCTACCTTTGCTCCTTCATGAAAATAGTTACTGCATTGTCAAGCCTTCCTCAATCCATTTTCAGTTTCTACCTCAGACATAAACAACCCATTCTTTTCAATAGCTTTCACCTGCCCAAGTTCTCTGGCAGAAAACTCCAGCTTTCTCTAACAATTTCCTCTCCCTAGAAAATTCCCTTGCTATGTTAAATGGGAAGACAGTGCATTTGAGTGTGCAGAATGGTCACAGAGCTAAGGACCAATGCTTAAAAAGCAAATTAAAGTAACACCACCAAAAATGAAAGAATTAAAGGCTTCAGAATTTGTGCCTCTATTTCCCAGCCCCCTAACTTACCATTACAAGTGTTTTGCTTTTCAGTTGCATTTTAAAACCATTCAATGAGATAAAATATTTTATTTTACACTTTCAACAAATAAGAACTTTAATGCATACATGTGATTTTAAATTAATTTAAATTTTAAAGACTGCATCCTCTACACAAACAAACAAAAGAATCCATTAGATACTTCCCTTCTGCATTCAAGAGAAGATTTCAGGACAATCAATTTCTGAACATTATCTGATATTTTAAGAACTAAGGCTTCACTATACATTAGTGTAACTGCTCAGTCCCTAGCTTTGCTGCTAAATAAATACTCCTGCCTTTTAAGATTATTTCTCCACTATCAATCCTCAGCTTTTGCTTCTCAAACTGTTGGATTTTAGTTCATTTGAAGTGTGATTCTTGAAAACACAAGTCAGTATGGATGTGTTTAAACTACTTGAAAACCTTCAAGAAGTTGCCAAAGTTCACACTCTTCAAATGTCACCTAAAGCACTAATTAAAATTCCTTTCCAGAGGGGTTGAAGAAACACAGTTACACAATGCCACCTATCCCTACTTTCTAAAAGCAGAGGATTAATTTCAACCTCTAGAATTTGAAGCTGGCACTGAATTTATACAACAATCTCTATTGCTAAAATTGTGAAGGTAAAAATGTATAAAAATCACAAACAAATTGATGAAGTTCAAGTTAGATAAGTTGGATTGAAAACTGGCTGAACTGCTGTGTTCAAAGGGCTGCTCTGAGTAGCATCAAGTCCAGTTAGTGAGCAGTAAATATTGGGGCTGTATCATTCATCTTCCCTAATGACCTTGATGATGGGATCAAGTACACCTTAGCCAGTTTGGAGATACCAAACTAGGAAGAGGGACTGACAGATGAGACAGTTGCACTGCCTTTCAAAGCCACCTTTACAGGCTGGAGAACTGGGGAGACAGGAACCTCGGGAACTTACAGATGTGGAAACACAAAGGATTGCACCGGAGAAAGAACAATCCCCATACAACAGCACATGATTATCAAGTCCTGAACCTTGGAGATATTCAAAATACAACTGGATATGGTGCTGAGCAACCTGCTCCAGTTGACCTGTTCCAAGCAGTGTGGTTGTACTGAACAATCACGTGGCTTTGAGCAACCTGGTCTACTGGGAGGTGTCCCTGCCCATAGCAGGGGGGTTGGAACTTGATCTTTAAGGTCCCTTCCAACCCAAACCATTTTATGATTCTATGAATCTCCAGAGATGTTGCCTTCTAACCACAACCGCTCTAATTATACAATTATCTTTACGCTTTCGGACAGAAACTGTGCTTTAAAACTTTCATTCTAGTCCAATTGGACATAAAATATCGATTTTTTTTGTCTTCTACTGAAGTCCAAAGAGAATCAGACTAACTGGTTGTCACATTTTGTCTGATAGAGCAGATCTTAGTAACCTGATCAAACACTTAAAATAGTGTATTATGTGCCAGTGAGGCTTTTTCTCTTCTGCATGTATTGTAGAGCATGTAAATATGAAAGCATTCTACACTCTAGCCATTTTTTCAAGGCTAAGTATATTCCACAAAAACTTTTTCGCAAGAATACAACTGCACCTGTCCTTTCTTTGTTACTTGCTCCCAGGGCCCTCAGGGAGTTTCTTTGCCTAGAAACCCCGAGGCATATCACTCTGTCAAGCTCTGTCTGCATCTCTGCCTCCCGAAAGGATCACACAGCTTGTTCTTGTTGCTCCATCCAGTCATCTGCATACAAGCCACTATCTCAAACAAGTAATAGTAACCTAACCCTCCCTCCTCCCCCAAAAAAATCCCACAAAACCTAAAACCCAAGATAGACACCTTTCTTGAAAGAACACCCATTGTTTTATGCGCCAAGATTAATCTAATGGTAATGACTGACAACCACCCAAGATACAGATATGAATCTGTCCTCCTTCATAGTCTAGAACTTCATTCATTTTGACTTGTTGGATTTGGTAGCCTGTTCTCTGCTCAAACTGTGCCATACTCGCAAGTTTTCTTCCCCTCCCTCAATTTCCCCCCCCTTACAGATGACTTCTTCTATACTGACTATCTACCAAAGCTCCTGTAATTTACAATCATTTTAACCATCCTGAAAAGCTGGGATCCCCTGGCGTAGTTATGTCTAAGAGTAAATTGTAGGAAAAGCAATGGCTGAACTGATATAACTTCCATTAAAAACATACTTAGGAAAAACACACAAACTTCTAAACCATTAAATGTGCATATAAATGAGACGAGACAGACTAAAGAGACTGGGCAACTAAATTTTCATAAGAATAGCACATCGACTAAATTCCATGTACTGATTAAGGTTGCAACCTAAACTTACATGTCATGTCAACTTTACAGTGAATTAATGGCTCAATACAGCGTGATTTTTCATGTTTTCTATGGTATGTTTCCAGAACACAGACTTTAAAGTCAGCAGTGACTTTGGATAACTGTAACCTTAAAAAAACTGACTGCCTCTGTCACAGAATCACAGAATGTTAGAGATTGGAAGGGACCTCGAAAGATCATCTAGTCCAATCCCCCTGCTGGAGCAGGAACACCCAGATCAGATCACACAGGAACGCATCCAGGCGGGCTTTGAATGTCTCCAGAGAAGGAGACTCCACAACCTCTCTGGGCAGCCTGTTCCAGTGCTCTGTCACCCTCACCGTGAAGAAGTTTTTTCTCATATTCAAGTGGAACCTCCTATGTTCCAGCTTGAACCCATTGCCCCTTGTCCTGTCACTGGGTGTCACAGAGAAGAGCCTGGCTCCATCCTCCTGACTCTCACCCTTTATGGATTTATAAACATTGATTAGGTCACCCCTCAGTCTCCTCTTTTCCAGGATAACGAGCCCCAGCTCCCTCAGCCTTTCCTCATAAGGGAGATGCTCCATTCCCTTCATCATCTTTGTGGCTCTGCGCTGGACTCTCTCCAGCAGTTCTCTGTCCCTCTTGAACTGAGGGGCCCAGAACTGGACACAATATTCCAGATGCGGTCTCACCAGGGCAGAGTAGACCCCTCTATTTCTTAGCCATCTCACTTCCCTTCCCAGTACTACTCCTTTAAGTCCTTCATGTTCACAATAAGGGAGACTGTCCCATGGATGAGAGACACAAGCATGGGATTGATAATCATCAGAATGTATTTGCACAGTTTTAACACTTCTCATAAATTTCTTATATTTCATAAATACAGAAATTTCCCTGGACCAATGAACTCCCATATTTCGACCTGCATGATGAGGCAACTTTTACTTCCCTAATATTGTGTTTTTATTTCTGAAACTTAAGCAGTGATATTTGAATATTCTTTTTATGTGCAGAAGGGCACTTTGACCCACGCATTCCAATTAAAATTGAGTCAAAATGTATAACTATTAACTGAATTACGTTCAAAGGCTTGGAGAGACAGGTCCGATATTTCCACTCAGAGTAAATACATATATGTATTTACACACTCAACCCCCATATAGTTCATCTACAAAATCTTAAGTATTTTTACTAATTGAAACTTGAAAAGTTTGTTATCCTTCCATCCTGTCACAACAATCAAATCTAAAATTTCCTACATCAGGTTCCCACTTACTAGTTAAACTGTGTGCCTACGTGCCCTAGTATCGCCATTAACAGAACCTTTTAATAGCTTGTAGGTAAACTCAAAAATAATTTTAAGATATTCTGTAGACTGAATGAAAAGCAAGTGATTAAAGTTGATAAAAACACTTGATCAATGATAGTGTAGGAAAGACACTGGTTTTCTTGCACTTCCCATAATAAATCACTATGTAATTTAAAAAAACCCAACTTATCCAGCATAACAAATGTCTATAAATTAAATCAAAACCATATGGTAGAGTCTAACGGGTAGAGCACAACATGAATTTTATTATACAGAACCATATGCTGCACTTAATGTCTGTGATGACTTTCCATTTCACCACAGATGATGACTGTAAATTAGCACTGTAGAGGTGAGAGCTCTATTAAATTCCATAATCAAATGATCTTGAACATAATAATGTAGTAATATAATAATACTTGTGTTAGAATCACTTTTGCAGTATTACGGATAGTAATTTTTAAAACCGTCAGTTATTCAAGTAGCAGTTTGGCAATACCCAAAGCAAAATCTAGTAAACCATTTAAAGACCAGGAGCCCTTATAGCTCTCTGCCTAGGTTATATAGTATGTATTACACAATACTGCCTCAAGTAAAATTTGGTATCAATTCATCTGTAATTTTTTTCTAAAACAGGTTTTTACCAGGTAAACAGAAATGGACGTAGAACTTTTGAGAATATTATTCCTTACTACATCATCAAATCTGAAACAAAATTCTTACAACTGATAACACTTCAACTGCACCACTATATGTAATGCTATTTTTGGGAATCTCTCTGCTGTTGCAAATAACTGGCTCAAGGGAAGTGCAACTGATATCATACTATAAAACCACTCTTGTGTATCTTACTCACTGTTGTTGTCCTTCAATAATTTAGCTGAACATGGGTTAACAACAGTTGAAACACTGAAGTTTGGTCCCCCACTGTCATCAAGTGGCTCTATTATTAATCCCATTTGTTTGTTATTGCACTTCCCCTAGGGGAAGTTGAACAGATTTTGAAAGCAGAGATGCAATTCTTTTACTAAAGCTTGGAGAGAAGAAAAAAAAAACTAAACAAAACAAAAAACAACCAAAAAGGAAAGAGAAAGAATACACAACTTCTAGAGGGTTTTCCTGGAGAAATGGAGTAACTGAGTAGACAGATGCCTTCACAACTTCAAAATATTTAATTTTTGGTGTCCCCCAATCACAAAAAAATTCAACTTTCTTTGAAAAACAAGGGCTTTTCTTTGCTGCTCTAAGGAACTGCATATATATCACAGATATTTAATTTTAGTATTTTTAACAAGTTCTCATAAAATATGAAATAACTGTCGGATAAATCAATTCTTCAGCTGGAAATCCAGAAGTTATTGGCTTCCCAGCTGTAAATTTGCTCAGCTCCCACTACTGCTCTGGATTTGCTCAGAACCCACTGCTACTCCCTTCACCTGTACCTTCTGCTACCTGCTTTACCCTGTGCCTCCGGATGTACACATGTGCAAGTTTTGGAAGTGTTCATGTTGTTGCATCCAGAACTATGTCAAGAGCAGGGAAGCTCTCAGGAAGTGTTTCCATGTACAGCAAATCAACATCCATCAATGATTACCAAGGTTTTGCTCTGCACACGTACTCACTTCATTAAGGCCTGAGCATGGTCAAGTTATTGAAAAAGCACTGGCAACCACACAGGTGGAAACATTCACCTTGAGGCTGAACTAAGCACCTCCATAAGGAACCAGGAATGCTGCCTCTTGTTAGGTTAATGCAGGGGGGTTGTATGGTTTTTTTCTTTGAGGTTTTTTAATTGTAAATGGTATCATAGGAATGATAGGTATTGGAAACCTGTCTCAACACCACCAGAAAAAAATGTTCAAACTAAATATTGCAACCACAGATGAGGTTTAATCTCATTAAATGTCTTATTTGCAGAGTTGTAATGATCAGACTTTAGATAACTTCCTTAAGCAATACCTACAGGCACAACCTGAAAGGTGGCTATAGCTTATGAAAAACATGCAAATTAGCTTTATAGTAGCTTTACTAGGACCTGAGCTATCAAATTCAGTTACAGAAACAAGCAGCACAGGTTGGCTAAGAAACTGGTGCAAATATTTGAAGGTCGAAGCACAGTTTCACAGCTGTACATAGCTACATAGTTATTGAGAACTCAACTAAACAATTCAACAATTTAAAGCTAGATCAAATATAGACCAAAAAGAGCTCAAGCCACACTACCCAAGTTGCAGAAGGCAAAGGCAGTGACTGGAAGAAGGAAGAACCACCAGCTGTAGGAGAAGATCAGGTTCAAGACCATCTAAAGAACCTGAAGGTGCACGAGTCCATAGGACCTGATGAGATACACCCAGAGGTCCTGAGGGAACTGGCAGATGAAGT
>NW_010136724.1:0-21142 GCF_000699245.1 Pterocles gutturalis | reverse complement strand
TCCCCTCCATGCTGTGGCTGTCCCCTCCAGTCTGTGGCTGTCCCCAAGCTCTCGCTCTCTTGCAGTTCGTGCTGAAGCACCAGGAGTTCGCTTCGCTCCGGGAGGTGAAGGGCTTTCCCAACGCCCTCAACCCGCACAAGGAGGAGTCGCGGGCGCTGGTCAGAGCCATGATTGACCAGGTCATGGCGCTGCATGGAGACCTGGAATGGTTTCACATCGGCTGTGATGAGGTGGGACTTCTCTTGAGCCAGGATTTTATTTTTTTTGTGAGGAAGGATGGTAAAGGCTGAGGCTTCTGCATGTCGGTGGTGCCCGGGCCATGTCTGGGTGACAGAAATACCCATTCGGGCCAGTGTAGAAACATATTTTTGACAAGAAATTATTCCAGTAACACTGGATATAATTTCTATTGATCTGACTGTGATACCCAAAGTATTAAAAGCTGTTTCTTAAAGCTAACTTGGCATTTAGTCATATGTCAAATGAGTATGTAAAGTGAGATATCAGTTGGAGGTGTTCATTAAGAATCACAGGAGTTTGGATGTTGGCTCATTGTTCTGGCCAATTTAGTCGAAGTAAGCTCTTTTGTGGTGGGCAGTATTATTTTTTTCTCTTGGTAGTTTGTCTCCTTGAGGAGAAGAACCTTGAGTTTTCTCCTTCCTTGGGGTTTCTTAAAACCACCCCCACGGCACACAGATCCCTGAAATTCATTGTCATCCCCTCAGTTACTGAGATTAGTTTGGCTTTTTTAATCCTGTTGTGGGGAAAGGGATGGCAAGGTTAGGTGGGGACGTGTAAGCTTTTATACACCAAAATACTAATTATGTAGAATAACTGTGTTTTAGATAAAACCTGCTCAAAAACCCCAAAGAGTTTAAATGGATATCCAGCGTAAACGGCCCAAATCCACTCTGCGGATGACCAGGTCTGCGGGGGCCACCCTTGGGCATGCCCCCATCCTCTTCTGGATTCACGTACACATGATCTCCCTCCCCAAGACAAGGACCATAAGGGTTGCTAGATGTCTTGAACTGGTAAAAGCTGGTGAGAGCTACTCCTAAGGACAAACCTTCCAAAGACAAATACAGCATCCCTTAATTATTGTTTAGATATTTCAGTTCCTATGGGAAAATTTCCCTACGTGATGCATTTAGTCAGGGCCACAGTCTCCCGCAGGCTGACAGAAATGCTTGCAGTGTCTTCAACGCTGAGAGGTGCTTTTAAATGTGTCTGCTCGGTGTGTCACATCTGTGCGATAGGTTTTGAATATTTTATGATTTTATGATGCTGTGCCAAACTCGTTCCCCCTCTTCCTGCACACAAAGTCAGGATTATTTGTATGATGTTTCAGGTCTACTACCTCGGCGAAGGAGAGGAGTCAAAGCGGTGGCTGCAGCAACCAGACAACACTCCAGAGAAGCTGTGCTTATCCCACATAAAAGCAGTTGCAAGCTGCCTGGTCTCGTGTTACCCCACCGTGACGCCCATCGTGTGGGATGACATGCTCAGAGGGATGAGTGAGGAAACATTGGCAGGTGTGTGACCAGCGATGGGGTGACTTATCTTTTGTAGCATACAAAAATGTTTACACAACCAGTTAAAACAGATTTGTTGTCAGATGAAAATAACGAAAAACAAGAAATCTGAGAATAGTTGAGATATGATCTGTTGGACTAGAGACATTTAGTCCTTGGCTATGTCACAGACATTCTCTATGACTGTGGGCAAGTCTCAACACACCGACTTTAGTTTTCCATCTCGTGGTACACAGTGACAAACAAAACAGTCAGCACGCGGTGGTTGCCATCAATTCTACTTTCTTAACATATTAAAAAAAGCTTGCTAGCATTTGTGATCTCAGCCTAAATGTCTCTGCCTTCCACCACCTTTTAACGTCAGTTGCTGCTCTGGGCAGCATCTGGTTCCCGTGGTGCAGCCTCACATGGAGAAGCTGCCACCCTGTGAGCGTCTTTGACAGAATATGTGATCCCAGTGCGCATGATGAGGAGCTCTGACACTGAACTGTGGGATAGCTCCAAGACTCTGATGTCATGAGTCTTGTTTGTTGAAAAATATGAAACTACTGCTACAGTTCAAGTAATTCTAGCATAGACAGAGTTCCAGCATTTTCAGAGCCACCTTATGTGTCTGCTCTAAACAGATTTATACAATACCTTGAAGAGCTATGCAGCTCCTCCAGCAGTGACTGACCTATTCCTGGCTTTAATAGTCAGAAATCATCAAAAAAAAACCAAAACAGGTCGGACCCATGCGGTTTCCACTAGAGCAGCACAGCATCTAGCAAAGTGCACTCTAAAGTGCAGGCTAAACAAATTAAAATGGGATGCAGTTACTGAATTTCTGTACAATTTACTGCAGTTTCTCATGTTTAAAACTAGTCAGGGAGTTGATTATAAAGGGATTTGAAGCTAAACCTGTATCTTTATTTGTACTTTAAAGGCATCTTGAAAAGCTCAGTTCTGTGCAAACACGGCTCAGACAATCTCTAACCTAAAGGGTGAACGTTTCCTTTGAGTTTGGCTGAAATCTTGTGCATACAGTTTGCAGCTCTGCCAGCTAAGCCCAGCAGGCATATGGATAGATTCAGGGGACTAAGAATGAGATGGGCTTGGGCTGAATTCTCCAATGAATTGTCACTGCTGACCCAGATTAGTGATTTCAAGACATCTGAGGACATAGTGACCCCCAGCCCGTGAATCCGTGTGTTCAAAGTCCTGGCCAGGCCAAAAATGCCCAGGGACACTTCAGCTGTAAATGAAGAATTCTAGTGACAAGCCACAGTTAGTTCTAGTCACATGCTACTGTACCGATGGTATGTACTTAGTTCTCCCTTTTAACTGTCTGTTTTCCATTACTTAGAAGAATTCTGTTCCTTTCAGAGTCCGGGGTCCCAAAGCTTGTGCAGCCAATGATCTGGGACTATGCCGCAGACCTCGATGTGGAGGGCAAAGGTTTGTACTTCTCTGCTGAGCTGCTTAGGAGGAGCAAAGAGCCCTGTTACCTGTTAAGCAAAAGAGCCAAAACAAAACAGTATAATAAAACATACCTTAGTTGGACACCAAAAGATTCTGGTTTTGTTCAATTGCTTTTTATTGCTTTGATAGCATAAACGCAGCCCTTGTTTGATCTCACATAAAGGTTGCTATTTGTTTTCTTTTTCTATTTATGCTTCTATGAAGGACTTGCATTGTCTGATGCTTAATTCTTTCCAGCAGCAGTGTGGAACTACTGATGGGAGATGGAGAGGTTTTTCACAAGCACTGTTACATTAACTCTCAGTGCATTGAAACCAGTCGGAGCAGATAGCTCCGTATTGAACAGCTCTACAAAAGCAGCTTCGAGGCTTCATACATGTATAGAATTCAAAGGCAAAATTCCTAAAGGCTCCAGTCAGGCATCTAACACGCATACAAATATTTATTTGTTGAAAGAAGAATCAGTTGTCAGATGTTGCACGTGCTCATTATGTGCCCATGGTTCTTAGCACTGAAGGAATTCAGCAATTCAAAAAAAAAGGAATATAGTAACCGGGCACATGAAAACAGGAGGGCAGCCACCCAAACAGGTTGCTCAGAGAGCATGTCAAATCTCCCATCCTTGCTGATGCTCACAACTTGATGGGACAAGGCTCAGCAGCCTGTTGTCACTGTCCCAGGTTCCTCTTACTTGGAGCATTACAGCCAAGGCTGAAAATGGAGAAAACTTGTCCTGTAAGTGTTCTTTTGTGTCTTATTTCAGTGCATCTCATAGAGAAGTATCGTAGATGTGGCTTCTCCAAGGTGTGGTTTGCTAGCGCTTTTAAAGGAGCTACGGGAGTGAATCAGTCTCTGACACTTATTGGCCACCACTTAAAAAACCACCTGCGGTGGCTGGAAGTGGCAAGGAATAGCCCTGCTGATGTCCTTGAAGGTATCGCGCTGACCGGCTGGCAAAGGTAAGGAACATTCTTTTAAATGCTTCCAAGGATCACGTGGAAGCAAACTTCCACCCAAAAACTCCCTCAGAGGTACGAGGAGGCTCGGGATTTAGAAGGGACCCTCCAGTCCTTCCTGTTACTGCTGGGACTCACCCACGGGCTGGGATAGGTGGATTCCAGAATTCCGGGCAGCTGGAGCGATGGTTTTTGGCAGACACCACCAACAGCAGATTGGATTTGAAGGCTTGAACTGTATTTTGTGGCACCTTGAGGTGCTTACAGACAGCATAGTTAACCCAATGCCCGGTGAATAGCTGAACGTCCGACATGAATCAGATAGAACAAAGTTGCTGAAGAGAGAACATGTTCGTGTCATGAAGGAGTGAAGGGTTTTTATGCAACAGCCAGGATGTCTAAGGGAATACAAGAGACCTGAATTCCAATTTCTGACCCTAACTTGGCTGGAGAAAGTTGGTTTGTATCTGTTCTTCATAGTAAAACAGGAATATTCAGCATTTCAGAGAGCAGAAGGTCCCTTCTCTGAGACAGAGACTAATGTTTCTAAAGCTCTTTGTTTTGTAGTGATTGAAACATTAACACTTCCCCCTGTTCCGGCACTCCGGTGTCTAACTGATGAATGTTTTCTTATTTAGGTACGATCATTTCTCTGTTTTGTGTGAACTTCTCCCTGTGGCAATTCCATCACTGGCCGTATGTCTGCAGGCACTAAAGAATGGTACAATGGCAACTTTATTCTCTCTCAGCTAATGCCTAGCACAAGAGCGAAGTGACCTTGCCCTAAGGTTGGCACAGGCTTATTATATTTTGAGATGGTTTGACTATCTGACTGTGGTCTGAATTATGAACAATAACTTATACATCGTGCATGTTTGCGATACAGGAACAGAGAAGCCTTTTGGACTAAGTATTTAAAAATAGACGTAGTATACTACTCGTGTCCTAACCCACAAATGGTCACAAGCTTCTTCAGGCATATACTAAAAAAAATTTAAGAAGCTGGATTGCTTTTGAAACACTACTGGTATATAAATGGTACTAATTTAATTTAGATTTAGATCTTCTTTACATGTTAAAGTTGTTTTAACTAATCAATTTTCTTAAAATCGATCTAGGTAGTACAATGTCTGGTAAAATACTTCCTGTAGTTTCTGGTTTCTTTACAGGCAGCTGTCAATAGAATTTTATTTTTGTCGTTCTGCATTTCTAATTTTCAAAATAAAACCCCACAACTTGCTTGGTTTTAACTAAGGCACTAATATATTCAGCACCCTGAATGGAAAGCTCACAACTAGGAAGTGCTGTACCTAGCACAAGACAATTGTCTGGAAGACAATGTACTCCTCCCACCCCCAGGTTTTTTTCCTTCTTCTATTTACATTTCACCTTTTAAAACATCTTCATCCAAGGAGTACTACAAAGCCAATACTGAGAACTCCAAAAAAAACCTTCTTGATGAACATTTGGGTTGTTCACATTCCTTTTACGTATTTCCACTGCCAGGTGGTTATTCTGAAAAGGTTAAAGAAAATGTGGAAAAGCTCCTGGGAATGTCCAACCTGGAAATGGAAACTTTCATGAGGTAAAATTCCAGCTGTGGGATTCAGCTCTTTCTCATTGTGTAGTGAGCTCAGAAACTCACAGATCTTCTCTGGACAGCACGAGTCTGGGGACCTTTCCTGGGAGCAACATTCTTACACTTGTGACGCAAGTTAGTTTCTACCTCAAGTCATCAGTGGATGAACTTCTTGAAAGGAACAGGTAAGAAGGTTTGTGTTGGTTCTCTGGCTGTCTGCAGGTGTGTGGGGTTGGTATGATCTCAAAATGGGGCATAACTCCAGCACAGGGATTTAAACATCAAGCTCTATATCTCGGGCATCACATCCCTACGTATTGGCACCTCAGCAGAATGGAATACTTGGATGAAAATAGTTACCAAAAAAAAGAAAAAAAAAAAAAAAGGCTTGAAATCAAATGGCAACAGGTGATCTGTTATTCTGATCTGCCAGGAACAGTCTTTTACAAGCTAGTTCCAAAGAGATGTAGACTTAAAATCACTTGCCCCTTAAGCATTATCTCTGTGCAGAAGTTTGGTTAAAGCCCCATCCCCTGCCTGTCAGCCTACAAACACATACATCACTGCTGTTTCCAAAACTGCTCATGCTAACGTTCATTTTCAGATATGTCACAGGCTGGTTCAGCCCCTACCACAGGAAAAGGAAGATTATTCATCCTATAATAATGCATCACTTTCAGCCAGATGCAGTAAGGTAACACCACTTATTTTGCATTCTAGGGGAAATAAAGTCTGTTGTATTTTGACCAGTCAAGTGCCCAACATATAGTTTTTAGTCCTGGCCCCTTTCTAAAATTATTTCAGAAGCATCAATGGATATCAAACAATACGAAATATTCATAAGATGGTTTTAAACAGAAGAACGTGTTTATCTTTGCCTGCTGTTGAACAGTCTGTGAATACAAGGACACAATTGGTCTCCAAAAACCTCTCCCTTGCATATGCAGTTCCTCCTGTGCAGATGGGCTGTGTCGTACAGCAGTTGTTAGCCCAGACTAGGAGCCACCATGGGCCAGGGTCCAGGCAGGGCTTGGAATAAAACCGTGCTCCCTGTCCCTGGGGGTGCCCTTCAGAACTTGTCCTAAAGATGATGCTGATTCATCCTAAATGCCTCATTTATACTTTTTTTTTTTTTTTTTTTTGCTGTGATAAGGTGAACATCCAACTGCATCCACTTTTCTGATAAAAAACAGAATTAACTTCCCAACAAGTCTCACAGTGGGTTTCAGTTACACTTAAAAGGTGTTCAGTCATTTTTTGAGCTCACATTTCTGTACTTTAAAAGTCACTGCATAAGAGAAATGCCAAGACTAATTGTTCTTAAACACAAACAGCATCAACCTTTTGCCCTCTGCACAAAATCAAGTCCTTTGAGTTCTTGGAACAAGAGTCTGCTTTTCCTGTCAAGTCATTTTAAGGACAGTGCTCACTTTAAAAGGCCCAGTAAGCTAGCCCTCCCTTGAGGCAGAGCTCAGCTGCTAATGTGATTGTTTCTTCTTTCTAATTTCTGCTTAGTCTCCTCTCCAAGTGGAATGCTGTGGTGCAAGACCTCCAAGCAGCCATGGAGCAAGTTTTCCACAAGTGTACTGTAGA
Source organism: Pterocles gutturalis (assembly GCF_000699245.1). Lineage (NCBI taxonomy): Eukaryota > Metazoa > Chordata > Aves > Pterocliformes > Pteroclidae > Pterocles > Pterocles gutturalis. Next base: position 14,018 of record NW_010136724.1, on the reverse strand, counting down.
GGAGTGGATGGAGGAGAACGTCCACCCCAGCCTACAGAAGCTGCAGCAAGTGGTGGATGATTTAGATAAAGCAATAAAAGCCCAGAATTAGGGGCATTTCAATTAGCCTGGCTTACTCCATGGGACAACATGGCTAGTGGAAATCTGCAACTAGTCATAGAGCTAGAGTTTGTCATCTTCAGAGTTGAAGCAAGAACTGCAATTAAACAAAAGTGACCTGAAGGCATAAAGGAGTTTACTAGTGTAACAGGCTTCAACTCGGTTTTAATTTTCCTGTCTTAATGCATTGTTGAGCCTTAAATCACCTGCCCTGGCAGTCAGGTTTGCTCCCCTTGCGTAACAGAATGCAGGAGTCAGACCTCAGCTATAGTACAAGGCAGGAGAAAAACTCAAGTTTCTTCCAAATTCAGTATTTGTAGTAATGGGCTTTCTTACATTACAATGATCTGGAAAAGTTCTACAAGTTCTACTCTAGTCAGCAGCCAGCATGTCCTCCCTTTGCAGTTTCCATAAAAAGACAAACTTAGGATAAACATCCTTGAGGTCCTGGTGGTCTGTACTGAGCCTCACTCCTCTTTCAGGTACGCTCAGAGATGTGTCCTACCATTCCATCATGACAAGTCCTTCCACAGCCCTTAGCACTTGATTTGTTCAGTTTTGGTTTGGACTTCAATCTTTGAAATACATAAAACCATCAGTCCTAAATCCAGCTTTGGTTAGCCTGAGATCAGGAAATTAACATGTGCCCTCACAGTCCAGAGCAGGGAGGAGCTACAGAAAAGGGGCTTGCTGCCAACAGCAAATCTCACACCTGGACATTGAGGGAAAACTGCTTTAATGCACTGGGCTCCTTGACATTGTACCACAGCATGATCTAAGCTAAGCATTGCTTCAGCCCCATCCCAGTCACTTTCAGGCACTTACTGTGCTCTGTAAAACCTGGGACTGCAGGTTCATCCCAAGTTAAAGTCTAAAGAATTTGGGAAAAACACTGTTTTATTCTGCTTTAACACTGAACTTTTAAAAATGTAGGGCAATATATTTTGTGGACTTAACTGGAGCATTAACATAACCAGAAAGGAAAATCATTCAGAAGTCTGGTAGTTAAGTATACTACCAGGAATATTCAAAATATTCCTTACTTGTTTGCTTCATTTATTGCTTTCTGGAAAGTCTTATTTTGGAAGCACAGGCATTGAAATTTTCTTGGAACAAGAGTATAGCTCTAGATACAAAAAGTACAAGTAGTACAGCATAAGACAAATCTAACTTATTTAATGTGAGCTACAGGCATCATGTATGCAGATTCTTACCTAAGAATCACCATTTGCTATGTATACCTTAATGACGAAAGTCACATACCTTGAACTAAACAAGGTCTTATTTTACTTTAATAAATCCTTTGATACTCAAAATATTTGTGGGAATTTGCCTTTGTTTTGCATGTGACATGTTGGTTTGGTTTAAAGAACAAAAAATGCAAATATATTCAGCAGGGGAGAGTTGGTTATATCAGTTTATATGAAATCGAGAGCTGGGCTGCTGTAAGAGTGCAAGCAGCCGCAGGAAGGAGCTAGGTGTTCGGGCTTCCTCTGTTCTCTCTCCCTCCCACCCCATTAATTCCTTCAGTAGGTCTGTGCCAAGTGGTAATTCAGCCAGCCATTAATATTTCAATACATTTTAATTAAAAACAATATAAAAGACTACAGTGACACAAAAGTTAAAGTTGATTTTATCAGTGGACATTTTTTTTAAAAAGACAATACACAAGGCCTTGCTGAAATCCTACTTGCAATTTTAAAGGAGAAAAGCAATTTCTAAACATTTTCCAGAAGTATTTTTGCCTCAGCAATCTACTAGTGTCAGAACTAGCACTCTTTACTATGCAAGCTGGCTTAGTTTTTGGTATCTCTGTAATTTCATAAACACAGCACAAGAGTCAGATCCCAGCTATATAGTATAAATACATTGATTTTCTTTGAGACTTGTGCAATTGATCCTAGTTACTGGAACAGCTCATTCTGTGAAGTATCTGAATATTAGATTATAGCTTAGATACTGCAGCTTTCTCTTTGTACACCATGCAGTCCAGCCCGTGTTCAGTGTGACAGCTACAGCCTGATCCATCCAGCCACACACACACACCTTCCCGTGCGCTGCTGGAGCATCGGTACCTGCCAAGTGGCACTTCAACAGTTCCATTAACAGACAAGCAGAAAGAGATGGTTTTGTGGAGCAAGGGGTTAAATCCAACTTAAGATCCTTCATGCACGTTTCCAAATTATATTTAAGTCAAACTACAGCTGTCCAGGGTCATTACTAGACAGCCCCGGACACAAAATCCTTAACAAATCCATCTCCTGGAATACTCTTCTAGGAGTACCTGATTTCCTACCCAGAACTAGTCTTTCACATCATTCCTTTTAGCACAAGCCTCTTGACACCAGGCACACGCAAGGCTACACTGGCTGGGCTCTTCAACTAGGGCCCAGAGAAGTGAGGAAAGCCATCCAAAACAGGAAAAGTGGCAGGAAGAGGATCAGAGAAAGGACTAGAGGAAAGGGAGGAACAGAACTGGTCCTGAGTCAGCACCTGCTGTTGTAATCAGTCCCTTCACACTGCATCGCATCCCCGAGGAGGCTGCAGACCTTGCCATAACCAAATCCATGCAAACTACAATTTGCAAGTTAATTTTCCATGCACAGTTACTGCAAAACATGAAAATCCAGATATGTATGCTAAGTACAAAAGACAAAAAGTTTTTGAAGACAGGAAGCTCAAAACCTGGATCCAGAGAAACACACATCAGCCTGTGACACACACATTTCTGCAGAGCACCCAGCTGCCAAGCGCAGACAGTACCTGGACGTACACCAGTATCACAGTGAGCTCCCAGTTGTATCAGCCAGCAGCGCCCAGTGTAAGGCCTGCAGGCAGGACCCACAGCATTTGAAAAGTTTACTCAGCCAGCCTTCACGTTAGCTCAGTCTACAGAACCCCAGTTCTCCTTTGGAACTGGATAGTTCGTATGGCAACAGAGCTGCCAAATCCCAAACAGATGTGGCACAAGAGAGGATTTACACCAGCTGTTCCATGTGAAAGGCTGAGGAACCAAAATATTCCTCCTACCAATGCAGTGCCCACCAGCAGTCAGCCCGCTCCTGCCTGCTATCAGCAGATACCGATGTGCGAGAGGGACACTAGAACATTTTTAAAGAGATGATCATTGGACATCAACTCAAAATGTAACTTACTCCACAGAGTATTTCAAGCTATGTTACACCTTACTATAGGTCATTCCCCTTTCTAGGGATTCTGCATTTTCCTTACAGTGGTTAGTCTTTGTATAACAATATTGCATAGTACCTAAGTGTACACAGTACCAACATCAAGAATGTACAGCAAGCTGGATGCACAGAAGAGCTCAGCAGAAGCGGGGCACACACAATGCAGTGCCGGGTTAGACGTACCTTTCTAAAGCTGATTTTTGACTAGAAAACCACAGCATGGTTTGTATCTTCCATGGAATGCCAGCTCTCATGGAAATGCAAAAGTACAGCTAAGATGAAATGCAGGTAGTTTTGTCCGTCTGCAGGCTGAGAATATTAAGTGCAAGGCACATCTGTACCGTGTACCCCTCTGAACACAGTTCAAAGCAGCAGTTATCTGCAGGTTGAGCCCTTTTGCTTACATTATAGCATTAAACACTCTAGTATGTTCAGTATTTCTTACTAGAAGTCTTTAGAACACTTGATATTCTTGTTTTACACATGGCAGGGGAGGGCGGGGAGAGCTCTCCAAATTTCCCATCTCATTCTCCTCTCTCCAAATACATTAGAGCAGACTTAAATTAAGATCTCGCCAAAGCATTACATCCTGCAATTTTTTTTTAAACAAGTTTGATTATTATTCTTAGCTTACAGCTGCGCTTGAGAATAAAGTCCAAATTGAGCTAATTGCCTGCAAGCTAATTTCCCAGATTCATACACAGCAGCTTCCCAGTTCCAGTGATGTGGGGCAGAGACTGAAAGCCACATGCTGAGCCCACCAAATCAGAGGACTTCACAAGCATGGCTATTGGCAGAGGTCTGCTTTGATACCTGACATGATTACAAGTTTCTTTTTTTAATAGTAAAGGACCCACTTCTGTGCTGCAGTCAAGCTGCATCACCAGCCATCTCCCTGTTCCAGTTTGCTCCCCGTCAAACTGCCAGTAAGAACGGCGGCTTCTCACATCTCACATCCTGGTTGTAAGTGGCTGGAAGCGGTATCTCGGTACAACCTGTTCTTTGGGTGGATAAGCATGAGCTTGGTTTCAGACATAGCTGGAACACGCAAGATGTAGCTCCTGCGGAAAGCTTTTCACAGCATTCTCTTCTGTAGAGGTAGAGTGCTTTGAAACAAGAATGCAGGTTCTTTCAAGTCCTGAAGAAACTGCTGCCAGAAGACATTTACTGCTGAACAAATGTAAAAGCAGACAGACCACACAGTTACCTTGTACCCACTGAGATCTCCTAGCAGTAACTGTGTATTTTCTAATTCAGGTTTTACCTAGTGAACTTTAATACAAGCAGTTTTAGCATGTTGAAAAAACTTTCAGCCCTTTACAACCTTCTTCTTGTACTGACATGTCGATACAGGCACAATGAAGTTTTAGTTCTAGACAGAACATGTTGACTAACAGAGGTAGCTTCTACTTCAAAAAAATACCCTAGAAAATTCATGTTTTAAGCACTTGTGAAACCATTGGTCAGAACAGAGGACGCTACACACACCTGGAATGAAACATGGTACAAGTCAAACATTGGATCTATTTCAGCTATCTTTAAAAAATTAAGTTATCATTTAGCACTTTGGTATCATTTCAAGTGAGGAAATACTAAACAAATCTAGGCTGCCATGTTGTTTGACATGTAGCCTTTCCCCTATCTAAACTAACCCATGTGCTCTTCTTCCTTTCTAAATACACAGTTAAAATAGTAAATGTTGAGGTCTACAAAAAGGTTATTCTGTCTTGGGGTAGTCTATGCCCAGAAATTAAGCAGAACAGGATTAAGCTAGAATATCCCAAAGATACTGAATCATCAACATGATCATTTTTGTTTACTATTTATGGCTACTTTGCAAGTCCAAAGGAAGTCAGACAGTGTAACAAGATGAGCCTGATGTTTCCAATTCCAGGACAGTCACTCAAACATTAATTTCTACCAGTATCTAATAGCAAGTCAGTAGTCAAGAATATAAAAGTGCCACTATCCTGCATCACCTAATTGTACACATTAAGCTGCTTAAAACCAACTTAGCAATATATTCAGTCACTAGTAATTCAATAAAAACCTCAAAAGCATTGTGTTACAACTTCAGCTCTTCTAGATTTCATACACTGTACCTACAGCAGATGTTTGCAGTAAGTGGAAGTTTACACCTGTGTCTCCACTTCATTAGTGGGAAAGCAATAAATGATTTCAAATCAATTCATTAATAAATAACTATTCCTAGAGAAGTTTGAGCTGACAAAGTTCAAAAGCCAGCAATGTCCACATGCACAAACTAAGCCAAAGGAGCAAAAAGGAATTTGCTTTGGAGTCTACAACAGCAATACTGTGAGCACTGATCTTGAAGCAGTTTAGCACTAACAAAAGGTGCCCTAAGACAGATTCCTCCTATTGTAAATGCACGTGTAGAGAAATGCCCAGGTCAAAATTGTGAGGGCTTTTTCCGAAGGAAAGTATTTTCCAGATGCTTGGAAGCCTCTGATTTCTTCAGCTCATGTTGACTATTCAAATTTATCCTGTGGTTCATCAGCATCACTAGCCTCTGTTTCACTGCTCTGAGAGAGATCTTGTTGGCTCTCTACTCTGTCCAGTTCCAGAAAACTAGTGATGAGTTTGGCAATTGCTTCCACATCACTGTGGAAAGGAAAAAACAATGTAAGAGTTAGTGGAATTGTGGTGGTGTTGATAAGAATAGGAACACCAGTTCTTGAGAATGACTGTTTGATGGACCAGTCAGTGTATGGCACAGAGAACGACTGACAGCATCCCACTAGTGAAGCCATATTGAGCCAAGTCATTACCTTCCACATTCCACTGATCCTTTTCCCACAGTCCCTGCTGCAAGATTCCTTATCATCAATGCTTAAAATAAATCCTGTTAACTGATAAATACACAGAATGTTTGCAAAATAGAATTAATCCCCTCTGCCACTGCACAGCTGAGCTAGTGAAGGTACCTACAGCAGACATGCACTAAAGACATCTTAGTTATCTAAATATGATCAGTCTCCTGATGGGGAACAGTGCTACCCAAATGTCTACAACTGAAAGCATTAAAGGGTTTAAAAAAGTTAAACTGCAAAACACAAGGTCATATCAGCAAGTATGAAAATGGAGCTGATTCTCAGCAGCTGGCAGTTCCTGACCCAGGTCACTGGTATCTCCCACCTTACATATTCCCATTAAGAAAAGTCCACACTGCACCTTCTGCAGCCCAGTACTGCACTCTGAGTCAGCGGGTGTGAAAATCCAGTGACAAATCGCAGCACCACCAGGTAACCCTTCCCAAAATATCGCACAGTCTCCTCTTCCACGTTCACATCTCGGATCTCATTCAGTAGAGCCACTACTGTAAACAGAGGTGGAAAATAAAGGGGTGTTAGCATTACAGGAAACTCTCAGCACTGCTACTCATGACCTGCGTGACCGCGACTCTGTGCTCTGAAGTACTATTGCTCCAATCCCATAGAACTGGGGCAGTGCTGCAACACTGAACAACTGCTGAGATATTCAGGCAAAACAAACAAGGAGAGACTGCAGCACATATCAGCTGGTAGAGGCCCTGAAGAACAAGATCTACTGCCTCCCAGGAACTGGAGACCACTAGTTTATGGCTTATGATTCTCACTTTAATGACAGTTTTAACTGTTTTTCTGTACAGAGTAGGTGAACTGGTGTTAAGTTTACTAAGGCTGAACAAATACTGTTCAGAGCACCTGCTGATCTCTGCATCCCCACATTATTAACAGTACTTGAAACTTATTACCAAATCAACTCTCGGGAAGAGACGTTCTCAGCTCCCCAGCACATGAACATACACTAAAGAAGAGTTCAGAAACATTCAACATCCTTCTCTGCACATCTCTTATCTTCCATTTCCAAAAAACAATACAGCTTAAGGACATTCCAAATTTTGTCAAGTTTTCTAAGCATATTGAGAGTTGGGTTGATTTAGACTAGAAAGGAGAATTTAAAAAAATCTAACACTGAAGAGGATCCTACTTAAGTTTGCAATGGAGCTCTTGTCTCACCATGACTCAACCAAGTCACATACTATATATACTTCAACTTCTGTTCCTTCAACAGGAAGCTCAAAAAAAAAAAAAGATTGCATCAAGCTGAGCCTACTGAATATGCTGTCTTAAATGCATATTATATATCTACAAGATATAACATGCCTGCTCGCATATGATATCTAAAGATTTGCCTGCTACCAAAACCAGATTGGAATATAGAAATGTAAACTCCTGGATCCAAAAATCTAAGTTTTTCAGCAGTCCCACCTACCAAGCAGGCTAGGCCAGGGAAATACAAACCTGCACATTAACATCCCAAAGGAATGGCTAAGACTATTGTGGAAAGCAATGTGTAAGCCTAGTTACCTTGGATTAAAATAACAAGATGCATTCAGCACCCCAACCTGAAAAAAGCATTTGGGTCCTGAGAGGCAGATTAGTACATCTGCTGCTTGGGAACAAAACAGATCTGGAAACAGGTGTGACTGATTTGAGTACAGAACTCCAGAGAAGCTTACTAAATGGGCATGTTTGCACTTCTGTCTGCCTACCACATTTGCTACCACAGATGCTGCTTTCTCACCTTGTTCATTGCCTCCTTTTGAGAAGGTCAGTATTTTCTTGTAAAGACTGAATGTCTTTAGGCAGACTGTTCCCTTGCTCTTATCAAATACAGCTTCCTGTAAAATTGAAAATGAAAAATCAAGATTTTCTTAAAAACACAATCAGTAGCTATGCATCAAAGTAAAATAAAAATAGTTACATGGAAAAAAAATCTTGGTAACACAGGAAAATATAGCTATTTTAGAGACATTCCTCTATTATAAGACTGCAAAAATCACAGTCTTGCTCTTGGCTTTAACAGAGACTCGACCATATCCCCCATGTTACTCCTAGAACCCCTCTTCCACATTCCTTATGTAACAAAAACTTTACCCAGAATCAAAATTGAACACTAACTTGGAACTTTTGCGATTTTCACTTCTGGTGTATGCATTTGTCCTACAGTATAAGCATACAGTGAACATAAGTTCTAGTGACACTGTTCACTAACAGAGTCACTGAAACTCCACACAAATTCCAGTGTTGTGCTACATGGGCCAGGCTTACACTAGATCTAAAATATCACCAGGAGTCAATGAAAAGAGGACGTCTCATATGTGTGGGTTGCTTATTCTAGTAACAACTCAGGCCAGTAAGGCAACAAGCCTATAAAATGGGTTATTGCTCAGTTTAACTCCCAATAAATCAACATCTGCAAGATTATAAACCGAAGTCAAACACTCCACTTTTCCTGGTGGAAAATGGCTGAGTAGCCCAGAAGGTCAGAGCTACCCTAACTATTGTCATTAGCTGGAACAGTAAATACAAAATCATACTGTAGCAGCTCAATGTGCTATTCTTTCTCCCTGTTTTATACAAGAGGAAGAAAAGGCAACAAAACAGTTTGGGGCAAGTCTCCCCTTAAACACATTTAGCTTCACTTTTCATGTTTGCATAGTGAGAGGATTATTGCCCTAATTCTAGACCTAACATAGCAAACCCAAAGGGTTTCCTCAAAACCAAAAGCAAAGCTTGTCTGTTTGGAGTGAGCAAGCACATGGGGCTGCTGAAATCACCATCTGCCAACTGTTCCTCAACGAGCACGACCTCATTTCCCGAGTTCAGCATCTTACCTCCCACTGCTCCAGATTCTGCACTGCCACAAAGAAACACCCAGCCATATAGAAAAGCTTCCATGCCAAGCTGTCTGAACAATACCAAAAAAATGCACAAATTTAGTGGGTTTTTTCCTTCTTTGGTACTCAAACAGTTACTTTTAAAAGCAACATGTTCCCTTTAAAGGCAACAACAGGAAAAAGTTTCTCTGATGCAACAGTTTTGCCTTGAATTGTAGTGGAAGCTATTTTACAGCTCTCTCCCAAGATAAAAATACAGCAACTCTTCACATATTTTTCAGACCCCATCTACACTGGGCTCCAAACCATGCAGAATTATAAGCATATGTGTTATTGGCAAGGCTGTAACATCACTGCACATCTTTCTCTTCCCTAAAAGCAAAGGCATCTAAAAAGGCATCCACAAAACTCAACCTGCTCTCAACCGCCAAGTATTTGTGCTGCAGAGCACAAGGGTGAGGGACAACAGAAATTCTCTGAAGCAAACATGTTTCTTCATAAAAGGAATCAGTCAGCCCTCTTGACAAACAAACATTTGCATTTTATGTCCTGGAAATGTTTACATATAGCAGCCTAGGCAATTTGCTTGCACAGGGTTTACTGAAAGCAGAGCAGAGCTATGCTCAATATTGTTTCAGAAAACCTTGCTGCAATGTCTTAAGAAAAAAAAAAAGGCTGATATGGCTGGTGTCTCAAGCAGCTTTCACTTTGTTCTGAAAATAAAAATACACTGATTATATCAGAAGTATATTCCTACACGCTATTAAGTTTAAAAATCTGATGTTAACACAATGCAGCAAGAGAATCCCAGGACAAGCTGCAGTATACATCCCATAGACGGAAGGATACCTGGCATCTGGTGCCATCTGCTCTGCTGCAGAGCAGGCAGGAAGCAGTAGCTGGCTGTTCTCTGAAAGTGTTTTTATGAGCAATCTCTGCCAGTGATGAATTAAGAGTTTCCGGAGAAAGACAGCTCTTCCACCAAGGGCAAGGAAATAATTTCATTATGGTGGCAAGCAATCATTGCGTGTCTGCCCAGGAGAGCTGTGAGGACCCGCTAATCACTTTCATAAAACACACTGAAAGTACAAAATGCCACAGAGTACTAATTTATTAAAAATACTCCTGCAAATGGAAAGGGAGGCTGAGTAAGAAATAGAGCAGTAAAGAATGGTAAGCCATACCCAGGCAATTCTTACTGGGTTTTAATACTCACGCCACAAAGTGCGATAGACACCTATACTGCCTTCGTAAGGCCAGACAGAAGCTGCAGAGAGGAGTCATCAGCATGAAAAACAGATCAACAGGGAAGAAACAATTCTTCAAAAGAATGATAGGCCATTACCTGCACTATAATAGGCAGCAGCCAAACCTATGGAGGCTATTCCTAGGAGGAGAGAGAAGAGCATTAGGACAAACAAGCAGCTCCAATGATCTGAAATTCCCTGATGAAAAACATATGAATATTCACAGGTCTATCACTTTTCAAAAAAGGGACAAATGTGATTGCAACATTGATCATTACATGAAAGACTCAGTTATTTTTCTCTGAACTGAGTATAAACCCCCCCAACTCTGCAAAGACACTAAAGAGACAAGCACTGGGGTCAGAAATAACAGGTTGTGACAGCATTGGGAGCAGAACTTCAGAGGGACTCTCAATCTAACCATTACACCACACTTCCTCTCCAGTGCGGTACAGCTTAGAGCATGCTGACACACACTACAGCAGATATTTTTCCCCTCCGAGTGCTCTGTGGAGCCAAAAGAAAACATGTGCAATGAAGTTGTGTCAGAAGCTGGCAGGTCTTTTCTCCCACTGAGGGGGAAGCAGTGGCAAAGCACCTCACACCCAGAGCACCACAGCAACCCCAAAGACCTCGTCTCGGTGAGTTTGACAAGATGGCATCACCGAAAGCAACCACATTGAAGTGTTACTGCAGTGGGACCTACTCAGCTGGAAAGCAGGATATGCCTCATTTTCCCCACCAGCTCTCCCAGTGTGGTCCCAAGCAGTGCCACCCCATTTTTCTTCCGCATATTCAGTAGTGTTTAACAACAGATGCCTTTCGGAACATCCTGTATGACTTCCTATTTCATCCACACCGTGCTGTTAGAGTTCACTGTCAACTGCACCCAAGATCTAACCCCAGCATCACTCCACTGCAGATTTTTCTGTTTCTGAAAAGTGAGATGTTTTTCAGTGTAAGCACGCATGCTCTTCAGAAGCTTCACATTTATATTGCTATATGGCATATAACAGATTTGCTTTTCTTGACCTTTCAGGACTCCTGTAAAATTCTGTCAATGAGCCTCTGAGGTTCTGCAGATGAGGCTGAAAGACAATCAGCCTCACAGTGAAACCGCCACCCTGAGGAGGCTACGCTAAAGGAGAAGTTCAAAGCATGACAATTTCTCTTCTTGAAAGAAAAATGCCCGAAAGACAGGCATCTCTTGTTAGAGACTCTTTCCGGAATTTATTCTGTGACCCCCTTTTCCTTAAAGCAAGCTCTGAAGTAAACTACAGAATATTATGGTCTTACCAACAAAGAGGGACCAAGATCGGATGCCAGGTGACCTCTTCAGATGAAGATAGGAACTTGTGCGGTTTTCAACCAACATGTACATCTTCAGAAGAAACTCCCGACAGCCCAGTCTGACTCATTAAACTTTACTAGACAAAAAAAAAAGATGAGTAAAAATTTAAAATCATTGCTGACTCCACCAATTTCCCTTCCTAGCATTTGTCAAGACTTGTCAAGTCTCAGTCTGGACAATAAAAGATGTCCAGGGTAGGAGCACTGTTCTTTTCTGACAGGAAGAGCAATATGCACACTTAAAACTGCAAGGAAAAACTGACACGTGGACTCTCCGAGAAACTTGGGGATAAAAGTCTCTTCCTTTGTATCACAACCAGATTCCAGGAGAAAATGTGAAAAACAAGAACCTGGAACAACATTGGTACTAATTCATGCATCACTTTAAACAAATAAAACAGCAAGAGCAATAGAAAGCTCTTTGACAGCATTTCCCCTGCCAACTGCAAAGCTGAAGCAGGACACTGCAGCCTTCTGCAACAGATGTTGGGTCTCTCATCCCCAAGAACAGACCAGCAAGGGTTACAGCCTGAGCCCAGCAGTGCCAGTGGCCACACAGAGACCAGCAAGGGTTACAGCCTGAGCCCAGAAGTGCCAGTGTCCTGTAAGGCCACACATGGCACTCCCATCTTTCAAGCCAACTCAAGAATAAAACCAGGAGTTTCCAACAAGTATGTCTGTCTCTCCCCAACAAGAAACTCAAGAATAAAACCAGGAGTTTCCAACGAGTATGTCTCTCTCTCCCCAACAAGGCCATTCCTTCAACCTACATGGAAAGTAGCAGTACAGATTAAAAAGAGAAGTACTAATTAAAAACACTAAGAGCTGGGCAGAATTTTCAGCAAGTTTTTACGATTTACAGCATAAAATTCTTTGACTTCTGGCATGACTGTGAGCTCCAGTGCAAAAACCAATCCTACCCCAATACTGTCGGCACAAGCACAACGACTGACCTGTACAAAATACTAGAGGCATACAAGGACCCAGCTGATCTTCCAGAATTGTCACCAGAGAAAGGACAGGCTGCTTGCTGCTTCTCTTGCACAAACTGGCAGAGATGCATGTTATAAAGACCACAAGCCAGTAAAAGTAAGTGGTAAATGAAAGCATGTGCTAAACACTGTCACGCTCTTAGCCGGGTACAGCTGGCCTTCATCAAGGATATCTTCTGGCTTGCTCTTTTGTGTTACAACCCTGACACCACTGAGGGTAGGAGGTTTTAAGCAGAGTTCCCCAAAAGGGATTTCTAAGGAGAAGAGCTACTTTTCTGACTGGTGTGATGAAGCTCAATATCAGTGAAGCTTTCTGGGGACTGCAGCAGCATCAAACAGCTCATTTAGTGTTGAGGACAATGAACACCAATTCCCTCTATTGACTTGGTACTTAAATCATTAAATAGCCAACTCTTCTGCCCACAGAACCAGTTCTAGGAGGTTGGCATGAAGCTGTTGTTAGCTGCCCGTGCTAAGAGGCTTCCAGAAGAACGCCGACATTCAACAAATTTTTGAATAACCACGAAAAACATTTAAGAGAGCAGGGCAAAGCATATCCAGGTTCTTACAGAAGAAAAGTGATTTTTAGTCCTTTAGTCATCCTGCTGCTCTTAGATACATGACACTCCTATAATTCTGCACGGACTGGCTAGTTTAGACAAAGCTCCAGGGTTTGGGGTTTTTCCTGCTTCATGAAGCAGATTTAGCCAAGTCTTTTCAGTTAAATAAAAAGCGCATATGACTTTGATCTTAAATCTCTCAGCAACGTATCTGAGAGAATCTGAAACCGAAAGAGACAAAACCACTTATGCAGAAGACACACTCCATCTCCTCCGGATATCGAGAATCAAATTTTAATTTTGAAATGTCTCCTGGGAGTTGCTTTCAATGCATCAGAAAATATTGCTGCATATACAAAGTCCTCTCCTGCCTGCAACCGACATAATATCAACAAGGTATCAAATACACAAAGATCACTGCAGGAACCCGGCTGTACTTCCCAAACAACACACCCGACTTAAAACAGAATTCATACCAGTTAAATCTATTAATGGGAACTTTGAAATCCCCTCCCATATTCATTCAGTCGAGTCCCATCATGCAGAAGCGGGTGTCAGCTTCACGCTGGACACTCGTCAACCGCATCCTCTGAGGCAGCTGCTCACAGGATGAGCGCCTCAGGGAACAAAAAGCACCAAGGCAGCTTCTTAAAGTTACACTTAATAAAACAAGTCACAAACACAGAAGCTTTACTATGACAATTTTATGATTACAGAGAAAGACAAGTTTTTGTTTTGTTTTCTGGCAGCTAATTTCGCTTGAATTGGTTGGGTTTGACATTAAACTGATCTTCAGCACCAAAATAAACATTCGTGTAATTCCCCCAAGCTCTCAACCGCGGTGAGCCAGCCAGAGCTCCCCAGCAAGCGCCCCGAAAGCTCCCCAGCAGAGATGTGCG
>NW_010136723.1:0-243 GCF_000699245.1 Pterocles gutturalis | reverse complement strand
CTCATCCTGTCCACGAACCAAATACACATTCATCAATACAGTCACAGAACCATTGAGGTTGGAAAAGACCTTTAAGATCATCAAGTCCAATGCTAAACCCAGCACTGCCAAGGCCACCACTACACCATGTCCCTCGGCGCCACCTCCACAAGTCTTTTAAATCCCTCCAGGGATGGTGACTCAACCACTGCCCTGGGCAGCCTGTTCCAGTGCCTGACAACCCTTTCGGTCAGAGCATTTCTT
>NW_010136722.1:6871-7208 GCF_000699245.1 Pterocles gutturalis | reverse complement strand
CCTTCACCACCAGCATCCATCTCCTCCGCAGCCGCTGTAACCCCCCTTCCCACCCACTGCGCCGGACCGGGATGCCGGGGGTACTGATGGAGAATGCGCCTGGTGTCGGTGAGTGTCCCCCCTCCCCAAGGTGGGTGCCAGCCCACGGGTGTCAGCGATTTCCCCCCAGTGCCCCAGCCTGGCAGGAGGGTGATGTACTCACGGTGCCGCCTTTGGGGCCGGTTTTCCCTGGGGAGCCCTGGAGAAAGGAGAGGGGGGGTCAGCCCGAGTCAGCACAGCATCCCTGAGCGGGACCTTGGAGCAGCCTGGAGCACTCACCTTGTCTCCTTTGACTCCT
>NW_010136722.1:2380-5780 GCF_000699245.1 Pterocles gutturalis | reverse complement strand
GCCATGCCGCGGTGCAAGCCCCCTTCCCAGCCCGCCTGCGGGGGCCACTCACCGGTTTGCCCTGCTCGCCGGGGGGGCCCACGAGGCCACGCTCCCCACGGTCACCCTGCGGAGAGCCAGGAAGAGCAGAGTCAGGAGAAGCTCCCCGCACCAGCACCCACCCTGGGGTCCCCCAGACTCACCTTCAACCCGGGGACACCCTGCGGTCCCTGCTCCCCCCGAGGTCCTGGTTCACCCTAAGAGGGGGGGAAAAAATAAAACCAACAAAAACCCAGACCAGATGCCTCTCTCCTGCATTCACACACCATCATCTGCCCTTCATCCTTCCCCAAGGGATGGGTGGCCCTGTCCTTGTCCCCTGCAGCCACGCCAAGGGCTGCCACAGCAGCGGGTGGCCAAGGAGGGGGCAGCAGGGCTGGAGAGGTGGCCCTGGGGGGTCCTCGTGGGGAAGCTGCTGCGGGGACAGAGGGAAGGGGATGGAGGGAGGACAAAGTGCCCAACTCCGCTTTCTGTTCGACAGCAAAGAGGGAAAAAAAGAGCAAAAGAGAGAAAGAGCTACCCGCAGGTTTGACATCTCGGTACTTACGATCTGCCCTGGGGCACCGGTGACACCGGGCTGGCCCCGAGCACCCGCTTCACCCTGCAAACAGGAGACAGGTTCAGGGACAGCAAGGACAGGGGAGGGGACGGGATGGGGACACGGCTGCGGGCTCAGGGATGGAGCATGGAGGCTGCCACTGCACTGCGGGGGACAGGGCAGGTGTCAGAGGGGAGACCCCGGCCCCCCCAGACCCACCTTGTCTCCTGGGCCACCTTTGCTCCCCGGCTGGCCCGGCAAGCCCTGTGGAAACAGAGCCGGGATCAAACCCCGTGCACAGCCCCGGAGGCAGAGACCCTGCCCGTGCCCCCAGCCTGGGGGCAGCATCCCTGCTGGGGGCTGGCCTTGAGCCCCGGCACAGCACGGGGATAGGGGTGCCCCCCCATGGGTTATGGGGTACCCTCCCAGGCAGGTGGGGGTCTCACAGTCCTGTACTCACAGCTTGTCCCCGGTGTCCTGGAAGCCCCGGGCGGCCAGCTTGTCCCACGCCACCCTGCAAGGGACAGAGAGGAGCCTGGGGGCAGCATCCCTGCTGGGGGCTGGCCTTGAGCCCCGGCACAGCACGGGGATAGGGGTGCCCCCCCATGGGTTATGGGGTACCCTCCCAGGCAGGTGGGGGTCTCACAGTCCTGTACTCACAGCTTGTCCCCGGTGTCCTGGAAGCCCCGGGCGGCCAGCTTGTCCCACGCCACCCTGCAAGGGACAGAGAGGATGTCACCACATTGCGGAGAAAGGTGCAGAAATGGGGTTTCCATGGGACAAGGGTCCAAAGGGGGACGCTGTCCTTGACCCCATGGGGACTGCCACGCTGCACCGGCCAGGAGATGCCACATCAAGATCTGGGACTTTATGCCACTTGCTGTCCCCCCCAGCAGCCCCTGCCCACAGCTGCTCACCTTCACGCCTGGGATGCCCGGGGTGCCGTCCTTGCCATCGATGCCCGGGAGACCCTGCGAAAGGGGGAGAGTTGCTGCTCTGGCTGACACCTCCGAGAGGGACTGAAAGGTTTGTGGTGGGGGCAAAAAAAGGCTGGGAAGGGAAAGGGAAGCTCCAGTCCCACATGGAGCTTGGGTGTAAGGATGTGGGGTGGCTCCGAACAGGACAGAGAAGGACAGAGAGGTCTTCTTGCGAGGAGTTTAGCCCCAGACGTGGGTACCGGTGCTGCTGGCTGTACTTACGTTCTCCCCCTTGGGGCCGATGTCTCCTTGGGGACCCCTGATGCCACGGCCACCCTGGAGTGGGAGACACAAGCATTATTTCAGCCACCCCCTTGCTGCAGCGGATGGAGCTGGGAGAGGGAAGAGATGCCCATCGCGGTCACCCCAGGCAGAGCCCCTCTCTGTGCCAGGGAGCGGGGCCAAGCTGGGGAAAAGGCAGCGTTGGCATCACCAGGGCCACGGTGCTGCCCTCCCCGATGGAGTGGGTTACCTACCAGATCTCCCTTCTCACCGGGGTCCCCGGGTGGTCCCTTGGGGCCTTCCCTGCCCTGGAGGGGAGAAAGATGGGGACTGAGCAGCAAATTGTGGGGTCCCCCACCTTCCCTGCAGCCCCTGGGGATGAGGGAGGGCACTCACCGGCCGCCCCGCAGCCCAGATGGTCCCGACCATCCCTTTGTAACCAGCAGGACCCTGCAAAGAGACCATGGCGGGGTCAATCCCTCCCATCCCAACCTCAGCCCACATCCAGATCCAACCCCACTAGCACGAGGCAGTCCAGCCCCCTGAGATGGCCACACAGCCCTGGTAGAGATGCTCCAGGGAAGCAGCCTCCAGCCTGGAAAGCATCACCCTGGGAGCTGGTCCCTCTGACCCCGCAGCTGGGCACAGCCACCCCTGCATCACCCCCTCCATCCCCCCATACTTACCGTCTCGCCCTTGGGTCCCTCCATCCCGGGGTAACCCCTCAGGCCCTGGGGTCCCTGCAGGGAAGGAAACAACAACCGGCTTAGCTGGAAACGGCCCCAGGAGCAGCGCAGGGGGAAGCCGCAATTAAAGCAAAAGCCGGTGCTGGGAATCAGCCAGTTTTGCCAAACACGAGGTGTTTCTGTCCCATGGCTCACTCCTAATTCTGCAGCCCCCCGCCAGGCGCCTTTCCAGCTGTCGGTTCCATAACAGCAATGGGCCCAAACTGGTGCTGCTTCCCCCCTCAAAGCTCTTGGCTTCAAAGCGGTTTTGCCCTTTCCCGGACCGAAGGGCTCAGCCTGTTAATTGCTTTTCGCCTTCAAAGGGCTTGGCGAGCTCAGACAGCTCTAATCCCTGCGTCCCCGCGGTGCGCTGGCCGCTGCACCCCTGGTTCAGGTGGGTAAGGGGGGGCTCGGTGCACATGAGCGATTTGGCCCCGGATGGACCACGGAGCGATCCATCGGGATGCAGCTTTGCCTCCTCCAGCTGGGATGAGGGAGGTGGATGGGATGAAGGCTTTGCTCCAGACCCAGCGGTGGGTCCCCAAGAGCAGGGACACGCTGATGTCCTGTCCCTGGTGTCTGGGCCGAGCACAAACCAGCCACCCCCGGGGCACGTGGGGGCAGAGCAGCAAAGAGCAAAGCAGCAAAGAGAAATGCATACGGTACCGGGGGGCCTGGGACACCTTGCTCTCCGGAGACACCAACATCCCCCTTGGGGCCCTGGGGAGGGATGGAGAAGAGAGAGGTGAGCATTGGGGTGCAGTGGGGGTATAAACCCTGCTGGAGATCTGAGACCCCCTCCCTGGGACCTGGTAGGGGTTGGGGACAGGTCCCCCCACCCCGGGAACCAGCATGGGAAGAGCACCCTGTCCACCCTCCATCTCCCAGCCCTGGATCTC
>NW_010136722.1:1592-1947 GCF_000699245.1 Pterocles gutturalis | reverse complement strand
GAGCTGGGTAGCGGCACGGCTGGGGCTTCGGCACAGGGTCTTGCCCCCCAGGAAGTGGTTGGGGAGCCACAGGGGACCCCTCCCACAGCGCCTTAGTCCCCAGGGCTCTCTGAGTGTGCATCCCCTGCGGTCCCAGGGGAGCAGAGCAGCTCCTGAGCTCCTCGTGCCTCTGGACCGGGGAAGGCTGCTCTGCTCCGGCACAGCGTGCTGGAAGTGGGGGTCCCGCTTCACCCCCTGACAGCTCCAGCGCTCCCTTACCTTCAGTCCCTGCAGTCCCTGGGGGCCCTTGGGACCCGGCGGGCAGCTGGTTGGGCACTGGTGGGGAGGAAGAAGAGCAGGTTGGGTTGGGAACAGA
>NW_010136722.1:1239-1560 GCF_000699245.1 Pterocles gutturalis | reverse complement strand
TGGAAGGATGGGCTCCCATGCCATGCGGCGAAGCGGGGCTGGGCAGTGACACAGGGGACCCACTGCTCGCAGCATCGTTTCGGCCGGGGGCTCTGTTCCTCCCCACTCTACCAGCCCCCAGTTACCCAACTATACTGGTGGCTGTATTTCAGGCCAGGGCAGCAAACACTCTTCCAGCTGCTGTTAGCCTGCAGAGATGTGCTGAAGGGATGATGGCAGTTCTCACCAAGAAATCAGCGCTGCCTTCCACTCCCTGGATGTGTCCTGGGGGGCCCTGGAGGGAAGGAGACCATCAGCATCCGCGGTTTGGTGTCAGCATTG
>NW_010136722.1:297-1199 GCF_000699245.1 Pterocles gutturalis | reverse complement strand
AACAGGGCACAGGGTGGGAGGTGTGTGCCAGAGCCTGTGTCCCAGCCCCAAACCCTGGGCTGAGGGACCGGGGGACTTCTTCCCTCCTGCAGAAAGTGCTGATGGTGGGGAGATACTCACGGGTTTCCCTGGGGGACCGGGGGGACCCCGCGGGCCATCAGGTCCAGGGTCGCCCTAGGAAAGAAGAACCCCAGGAGAGGAGATGTAGGGGTGGGGAGGGGGCAGCTGCTGCTGGAGCCGAGGTGCAGAGGGGGGATGTAGCGCAGAGACCCCAGCAGTCACAGCGAGAACTCAGGTATCCCCCGGCTGTGAGCTGGGAGGGGTTGGGGGACACGGCTGCAGGCACAGGACCCATCACCCGTCCGTCCCTACCACAGGACCTCACTCGCCCATTTTGCAGGGTCATCCTTGTTTACTCCAGGAGCCCCAAGGTGCGGAGAAGCGGATATTGGGGTAAGGAGGGGGGTTTCCCATGCCCCTTTGTGACCCCTCACCTTGGGTCCCAGTGCTCCGATCTCTCCAGGAATCCCAACCTGGCCTGGAAGCCCCTTAAGGAGACGAGAGACATTCGCTGAGGGAGAGAGGTCGAGCCTTGAGACCCCCACTTTGGGGGTGCTGGGATGTCAGCTCTTCCAGCACAAACCCAAGCAGGGTCCCTGGCCACCCACAGCCCCCCAGGTGCAGCACTTACTGGTGGTCCTGGCAGCGAAGGACCCTGCAACAAGAACAAAGGCACAGTTGGTCCAAATTCTCCAATCCCACCCCGAAACCACCAGCACCCCGAGCAGGGCAACGCCCATGCCACCACCATGGTGTGCGTCAGGGGCTGAGGCTGGATCCCACCCCCTCATGGGTGCTCAGGGAGTGGGTGCTGGAGCCAGGAGTGGGGGCACCACCAGGAC
>NW_010136722.1:0-234 GCF_000699245.1 Pterocles gutturalis | reverse complement strand
AACGTAAGGAGCTGAAATGGGGGGTGTCTGGCCCCCCAAAGCCCTGCTCCACTGCTGTATGAGCTGCTAAAATCCCCCCTCCCCACACCCAGCCTCAGTGCCCCCTTGTCGCCAAATCCTCCATCACCCCATTCCTGCATCCCGGCATCCCCTCCCCAGCCATGGGGCTGGTCCCAGCCCGGCCAGGCTCTGGGGGGGGAAGGTGGGGGCCCAGAGCGGCTGCCCTGGAGCAAC
>NW_010136721.1:461-996 GCF_000699245.1 Pterocles gutturalis | reverse complement strand
TAATTTAATTAAGCGCTCTGAATGGAAAGGGAAAAGGAAGTGCCAAGGTTTAAGGAACATCCGTTTTTGGTTGACTTTCCCCCCGCACCTTGTTACAAGTAGACTAAAATCACGCACGAAGGCACTTTCTGGTCTTGTTTTGATAGGTTTTAATAAAGTTACCTCCGAGTACAAATGGTAATAGATGTACTGTGGTTCAGGCAACGCTGTAGTTGTAAAAGTTTCTGCGTTTCGTGTTCGGAATAGTTTTTTGGACTGGACTTTGTCAATAGTTCTTTGACACGAAAACGGGCGCCCTGCAATGACACCACCCCAGATAGACGCAAAACGCAGCTGTAAAACACGAAACTCTGCCCTGCAGAAATCCTGCACCTACCTCGGTCACTGCTCTTAGCCGGTGGCTCCGAAATCCAGCCCCAGCGAGCCGGGAGGGAGGCAGGAGCCGCGGCAGCAGCCAGCGAAAAGCGATTTTATTGCCTCTGTGTCGGTTTCTGGCGGAAAGCGAGTAGGAACTCACACTACGACATCTTTAAAA
>NW_010136721.1:0-345 GCF_000699245.1 Pterocles gutturalis | reverse complement strand
AACGAGGAAAACGGGGCAGCAGCGGAGGAAATCCGGGAGAGCCACGATTCAAGGAAAACGAAAACAGGGGTGGGCAGCGCTGCGATTCACACCGACCTCGTTGCCGCATTTTTTTTAATTTTTTTTTTTTTTTTCCCAGAGGGCCGATTCGGTGTGGTGCCACAAACGGGGAGGGAAAGTATTTTAGGAAAAATATCGAAAAGTCGTTTTCCCTCTGGAGCCTGCACGGTGCCGGCGGAGGGGCCCGAACCGTGCGGCCGCGGTGGGGCTGTGGCGGCCCCGGGGGCAGGGGCTCTGAGCTCCGAGATCCCTTCATTTGTGGTGCTGTTCTGGGCTTTTCGGTTC
>NW_010136720.1:76287-82139 GCF_000699245.1 Pterocles gutturalis | reverse complement strand
AACCCTTCTGGGTTTCGGTTGTGAGGAGACGGTCTTTGCGACAATCAGTTTTGTAGTTTGTTATAAATAAACATCTTAAAGCCCCCTTTACTGAAATGGGAGGATTGTGTGAGAGTTGCAAACTCCTTAAAAAATATCCAAATAAATCCTTTGTCATCTTTCCTTTGGGGGGAAAAAAGTTTGGAAACTTGATAGAAGTAAACGGCTCAGAAATCGGCAAATAACGTGAAATGACCCAAACTTGACTAAATCACAGCTCGTGATTGTTGAGCTGAAACTGATTAACTGCGAACCTTGAAGTGGGCTGGGACAGCTCGCACACCGGCGGTGCGTGTTTTACAGACACAAGTGTAAGCACGAACATCAAACTCACTGTGGGTTGGGGTAGAATACACAGCGTAAGATGCAGTCAAGGTCCCAACTAATTGCTGTGGCAAGTTCAGTTCTTTAACTGCAGCCACCACCCCCCACTACCACCCCCCAGGAAACAGCAAAAGCTCTCAAATTTCACCCACTAAATCACATTTATTTCTCTGGTGGTTAGGGCTTTGGTTCTGCTTTGAGAGGGAAGATCTAGTAAAACTGAAAACCTGGACTTTGAAGTGGCAGTGTTTTAAGAGTTTTCTTGTGATTATTTTTTCAAGTGTAATGTTTTGGCTTTTAATTAATTTTTGGTTTCTAAATGGCTGGGTTTTGTTTAGAAACACCGAGCTGTTTTGTTTAGAAACACCAGAGCTATTCTGTTTTGCTGGTTTCCTTTGGTAGAGGTGTGTTGTATTTTAATCTATGATTTGTGTAAGCAAAAAGAAAACTTTGCAGGTACTGAAAGTGTTACTAAATACAAACGGTTCTTTTCCGGTGTTTATAGAACAACGTTATTTGTGTATAAACTTTTTTTTTTTTTTTAATATGAATTAACTGCTGCTCCAGGCTTTGTTGTGGGAGGAACAGAGCAGCAGGGTGGTGGGAAGTTTGGGAGCCAGAGGGGAGCATAGGGAGAAGCCAACTCGAGTCCTCCTGGAGGATTTCCCTCATCTTGGTGTTAAAGGTGTTCGGTCAAAAGATGCTAACACAATGCAGAAGTCTGGTGTAGGTGTCAAGATAATGAGTTTTACTTGAGCTGCAGTTTAATGAAGCATCTGTTGCCTTGTCTGAGTTAGTAATCTGGAACATTTTACTTAGATAAACAGTCTCAAAGCAGAAAACAAAGGCAGAGTGAAGCAGCTCAGGGAAACGCAGAAGGAGCTACAGGACTGGCAGAGGATGGCTATAGTCATAGAGGAAAGAGAGCAAAATGGGGGGAGGGGGTGGGGGATCGAGTGGTAGGAACAGAAGAGTAGCCCCAGGGCAGTGAATGATAGCAGAAGTGTTGATTAAACCAATAATTTTGTTTCCAATGTTTATTCGCTTACAGTTTTGCCTTGAACACAACTGTTCTTCATAGGCAGTTTACTGGGACAGAGGAGAAGTAGGTAATTAAACTGACCTTTCACCCTTGTGAAAGAGTCTTGGGATAATTATGTATGACACAGGTTAAGTGTTCTGAAGATACCTGATACAGCTCTTGTTAAAAATTTGGATACTTTTCTTTCTGGGTCTCTTTCTGTGGTCACATTGCCTCTCATGCTGTTCACAAGTTCAGCTATCTGCAAAACCCAAATTTAGGAGACTTGGGACCTAGATTACCATTTTCCTACAGTAGCATGAAGTTCTTCTTATGGGATAACAGACACTGATTTTAGAGAAGAATTAATCTCTTCTGCCACAGAGCATTAGGTGAGCAGCCTATGTCATGATTATTATTTTGAGTATTTTAATAGCTAAAGCATAGCATAGTTCTTTCAAAAAGATTAGTTAACCTACACCATCTATCCCTGCTGGTTATCTGCAACTAGATTACAGAGAATGATAGTGCGTTTGCACGTGCATTTTGCAAACTTATTCCTCAGTTGTACTCTTTTATTTTGCAAATTGCAGACATTGAGATGAAGGGTCTATAATTTCCTAGCTTGCCTTTCTATTGGAACACTGGTGCTGCACTGGCACGCATCCACTTTGCTGTGACTTCATTTGAATACACCACATTCTTTATTATGATTAACAAAGGGTTGCTCTCTGGTCTGCTTTGAATCTGAGGCTGCTCATGGAGATTAGTGGGTTTTGAGCAATGCCAACTCACTAAATATCTCTGCTTCACTGATCTCAAAGACATTTGTGACAATGGATTTAGTAGTAATTTTCATGCCTGTTCTTGCCTTTGAATGGATAATACCTTAGTAGTTCTGCTTCCCGTTGCTGTTTGATTCTTCATCCCATTCAAAAGGGTTTAAATTCAAAACTTCTCTTTCTTCTTGTGTTGCTTCTTTAAGATACACAAACACGTCTGTTTGTGATCTTAGTCCTTGAATGCAACCCCCCCCCCCCTTTGATTTTATTTTGGGTTAATACATTGCAAATGTCTATGTATTATCTCCCTCTTCACAGTATAAACAAATAAAACTTTCTCTCCTAAGGCAAGATTAACAAAAATTGTTCTTCAGTTGAGCAGGAGGCTACTGGTTTTAAAGTAGGGCGGTCCCAGTTACATGTTGTGATGTGGCCATATGGCTCGCTTGGCCACAAGGAGTTAGAGAATGAGCAGCAGTCAAACCTTAGGTGACATCAGATCACCAGTCTTTTTTATTTTATCCGGCCAATGTCTCCATTAAACTCTTCACCTGTTAGCAGGTAACACATACAGACCTCTTTTAGCTATTAAGTCTAACTGAAGTATTGGTGCCAAGTATGCTTTTTAAACTGGGATTGTTTATCTTCAGGTATGTTCAGTATTGTTTTCTTGTAAAGGTTTCTCTCAATTCCACTGCAACATAGCAAAATAATAATCTTCCTGCCCCAGACACATGCGTCAACTTTGAGTTACTCAGAAAGACAGATATTAGAAATAGATGGGTATTTATTTTTTATGACGTGATCACAAAATAAATGCAGTGAAATCTAGAAACATTAGTGACATCCATCATCTTAATTTCTTAGTTTCCAATTAAGGTCATGCACATGAGCCACATTCTATGTTGCCACTTCAGAGGCTTTTACACTTGTAGTCCCTAGTCTTCTGACCACTAGAATATTTGGATTTTAAAGTTCTTCTTGCCCTCAGTTGCAACATTGCATTTTTTAAATGAAGATACTTAGGTAAAGTGCTCTTGTGTAGTCAGAACTCAGTGGTTCTGAATAGCTTACATTGAAAAAGAAAGCAATTACTAGTAAACTCGTCTCTGTTTTATAGTACTCACTGCAAAACAGTCACACAGGTAAGATTTTTCTAATGGGTAATGATGGTATAGTATGGTTGTGAAGGTATGGAAAGATCTTTCATTCGTGTATTTCTCTTACTCCAGCTGGAGCAGGACATTACCATTATCATCATCTAACTCATGACAATGTGTTCATTTAGAGAAATCCCTTATGGAAACAGGCCCTTATGTTGCTCATTTATTTCAGTGAATAGGCAGTGATAGAGAAGTAAACCAGGAGTTATGCTTTTTTGGAGAAGGAGTATCTGCAATTTGGGGTTTATTTTCATTCATGCTAGTAAGAAATACCATGTGGCTAAACAATATCGTATATTGATGTTTATCACATTACTTCTGTCAATACATTGAACACAACTTTGTATAATAAAGCAGGATCCTGTAATGACAAATTTTAAATTTTCTCAAAAAAAGGTGATCAGCCTCTTCCTCCTTCCTGAAAATTTCTCAAGCAGTATTATTTTATCTTCATGTATGAAACAGAAAATGATAAACACTTCAAAAATACTAGGTTCAGTTTCTGGAAGCGAACAGACCTCAAAAGTCTTGTGTTGTTGCCAGATTGAGTTGTAGACGTATCTTTTAATAGCTCCAGGAGAAGAGCAATTAATTTCCAAAGGTGAGTTTGGTTTCAGAAAATGAATGAGCACAGTGAATTCCATATTAAACTAAGGACATCTACTAAGCTGACTTTCTCAAAAGAACAAAAGCAAAAGTGTTCTGAGCTCTTAGTTCACAGAAAGTCCAGATCCACCAACACAGACATAAAATAGGTAAGAGAAGTAGAAAGTAGAAACCTTGCAAGAAATCTCTGTCAGTGGTGTGCTATGCTCACAGCAATAAGCCGTGAAGAACATGTTCAGTGGTAGCAGCTGGGAGCATTGGTGTCACTTCTCTCGCTTCAAGTGCCAGATCAGCCTGAGCTGTGAGCCACGGATAGCTTCCGTCTGGTGCTCTTGATGTTGGGCGGGAAAGATAGCGTAGCCTTGGGCTGTTAAATCTAGGGCAAGGTTTCACTAAAGGCAGTGTCTGAATTGCTACCAGCGATGTGAGGTTGCCCCTGTGTCGTTACTTGCCCAGGGATGTGCTAGATCTTACAATGGTTTGGATGAGAAGGGACCTTTAAAGGCCATCTAGTCCAACCCTTCCTGCAATGAGCAGAGACATCATCAACTAGATCAGGTTGCTCAGAGCCCCATCTAACCTGACCTGGAATGTTTCCAGGGATGGGACATGTGGCAGTTATTAATCATATCATTATAAAGTGTTAAAAAAATTGCTTCTGTTTTTGTACTCAAATAGACATTTTCCTACAGCATGACCCTGGTCTTTGCTACTCATGTAGCTGCCTCCAGCTCTTCCTACCAGTCCCAGTGCTTCCACATACTTGTTTTGGGCTGTGCTCCACTGGGATCACATCACCTTATGGATTTACATAGCTTCCAAGTCACATTGTCACTAAAACATCTGTCAGCATTTTCATCTGAGGTAAAACAATACAGTTCTCTAGTCCTTGAGTTCTAATTATGCTCCAGCCACCTTGATTTTGGTATTCTGACCTGGCGTGAAGATACCAGCAATGGCAAGAGATACTATGATTTTGCTGCATTTGTTTCCTCAAAGCATAATTAAACTACAAGTTTTGCACATAGACGTGCACCAGCAGGGACTGGGCCTGTTGAAATTTTTCTGTTGATCAAACTTGAATTCCATTCAGAGTCACGCTCAGGGAAGCAGCTTCCAATGCATGCACAGAACATTTGCTTGATAATGAAGAATTTTAAAACCTGTCCAGGAACCTTGGTAGCACTAGATGAAGCCAGAAAGATTGTTACTGAACCTGCCAAAAATTCTCACTGCTGAAAAAGAGCAAGATGATTGAATACAAGGCAAGATTTTCCAGTTTGCCTGTCAGCAGTTCTGAGGAACAGGAGATAATGAGGAAGAAACTAATGGCATTATTTTGGGGCCAGAGCTAAAAAAAAACAGTGCATGGTTCATCACAAGGCTAATACTGTATGATGATTGATGATTCTGTAATCAGAGCCCACACAGAGAGAAACACGCTGTAAATTAAATGACGGAATATTTCACAAATGGCTTGGAATTATAATGCAATGATCAACAATTTACAGACAGAGACTTTATGCCCCTTTTTTAACAAGCTGCAGCATTTCTAACAGAAATAATTAGGGTTCTAGCAATGTATTTATTTGAATGAAGGATGGAGTTTGATGATAAAAAATAGCCTGTAATGTGCGTTTCACATTCAGCTTTCTACTGACACACAAGCTCATGGTCTAATGCACCAGCAGTCACAGCAAATTAGTCTCAGTTTTACTGTATTCTCTAACCACACCAAGTGGTACCTGGAGAAATAAAGTTCTTTTACTATGTCACTGCTAGTTAGGTAGCTCTTACAACTGAAAAATTGGAGAATGACTCAGTGATAGATTTAAAATCAATGTCTCACTATGGTTAGGAGTTTCTTTTTTTAGACTTAGTAGTAAAGAAAAAGGAGGAGGAGGAATCTGTGTCTCT
>NW_010136720.1:39731-76252 GCF_000699245.1 Pterocles gutturalis | reverse complement strand
GTGGAAAAGCCAATGGCTTACTCGAGCAAATCGCTGCAATTCCTTCCTGGAAAGCTTCCTCCTCTCTAGAAGCAAAGCATCCCCCTTAGCTTTCCACAGAAGTGGAAAAGTGCATATTGAAAGTAAATTACAGCATGCATTTGTCGAGATGAGCAGAATTATGGTTAGGAAACTGGACTAACAAGAGCAAACATGCACTGATTTGAGCTAAACAAAACACCTCTTCTTGTGGTCAAAGTCACTATATCCAGCACATGGGCAGATCAGCTGTGCAGTACACAGGATGCCTCTGACACCTCTAGGCAACACAGGGTCTGTTGCAGCCTTCCATAAAATTGGAAACGTTCATGAAATTCAGAGTTTATCTTGCATGTGTTCCACATAACGTATGTACATATTCTATTTGGGAAATCCCAATGGCAGCAGCCCTAATTCTTTCTAACATTTGGTGTCACAGGATGCCTCTGACCTCTTTCTTGAGGCAATCTATGATGCACCACAACTGCCAGTTCCTACAGGTTCTGGACACAGTTTCTCACCAGCTCATCAGAAAACTGGACAGTGTTAAGCATCTTTTAAGCAACTGGCAAAGAGAAAGGGATCTTCCTTTCTCTGATGGCTTGCTTGATCATACAGTCTATTTTTTTCTGAGTTACTTAACCATTTTTGGGTCTGGCCTAATTGTTTCAGATTCAGTCATTCCAGCAATGACTACTTCTGGGCATTCAGAATCTACTCTCAAAGTCTGAGTGTGTGTTCAAGTTGGGGCAGCTCTTACCTTGGGGACAGTGTCATTCATCCCAATGAGAAATTTATAAAACTTGTTAATACTTTCCTTTGTCATTCTGTTTTAATAATGATTTGTAACACGTTTCCTAGCTCTTAAATATGAGTCAGTGTTCTTGTCTGTTTGAGGTGACAGTCAGATTTTTCTCTAATGCTGAGGAGAAGGTGCACATGTTAGCGTGCGGAGGAGATTAGACACCCTAATTAGAAGAGCTGCATTTCTTGGCTAACTTTTACACCAGTGTGGGTATGGCAACAAGTGTCTGTGCAGTAGCCATCAGTGAGGATTTCAGTGACTGTCCCCAGCCTTGCAGGGATGAGTATGTGACAACTCTTAACTGTGAAAAGAGGCACACAGGAGAATGACACAAGCTCCTGTCTACTGGCCCCTGATTTTGGTCACGAAGCTAGTATGGAGAATTTACAGTATAACTGTATGCTGCAGTGCTCTAAGGATTTTTTTTTTAATATTATTTTGTGCAATAATTTTCTCTTAAATCTCCCTTGTGTTATACATATACACTTGCATGCATATACCAGATTTTCTGTTGAGATACCCACTAGATAAGAAGAATTAGAGCTGTCACTGGTCAGGATAATGCATCCATTAAGTAGCAGCCCTTTTCATGTAGACGGGTTGAGGATGTCTTCTAGACAATACTCTTCTAGCTTGAAGATATTAATCAGTTCACATGTGGTCGTCTCATGGACAATTTTTCCTTGCATGCTTGTTTTTATCTTTTTCAGTATTACTGTTCAGCTTTGTTGTACCATATTCACACTCGCCAAATAACAAATATGCCATAGAGTTAGGGAAATAGATGCCATTTATTGTTCATGAAACAATCAAATGCTCTAATGATGGGCAGGCCAGAAGCACCCAACAAGGGACTTAATCATTAGGTTTTCATAGCAGGATTTGAGAAGTGTGTGGTAAACAAAGGATGGGGCCACATGCTAAGCAGCAAGAAAAAACAAAAGAGTGACTAGCTGCTCATTAAGTGAGTATTG
The DNA here is from genome assembly GCF_000699245.1 of Pterocles gutturalis. NCBI lineage: Eukaryota > Metazoa > Chordata > Aves > Pterocliformes > Pteroclidae > Pterocles > Pterocles gutturalis. The sequence goes on along the minus strand of NW_010136720.1, from coordinate 74,455 downwards.
TCTATTCTGTGCACTGGGTGAAACAAAGGGCTAGTGGTTAAAGACAGCATGTGACTGTAATAAAAGACTTTTATATGACACAGGCATACAAGGAGGACAAATTAAGGTTGCACAGGCAACCTTACCTCAGGCTTTTCCTGACTTGCCAGTGTTGGCAGCTGCTCTTCTGATGCATGGTTGTGTGTGATGCCCTTAGTACATGTGAATCCCTCAGTGATATCCTAGCTGGAGTTTTCTGCTAGCAGTACTTGTAGGAAGCTGCTAGGTTTGTTTCACCTGGGTTTTGTTTGTCTGCTCAACAGTGGCTGAGTGGCTCACCTGGGTGGAGGATTAGGCCACGGGGAATAGCACAAAAAGCCATAAGCATGAGTGGGTGGTGAAGAGATGAGAATAATCTCTGTCCCCCAGCACAGCATGTGCAAATGTGTGTGACGTGATGGGCAAACCCAATGAGAAAACAGCAACACTGGCACCAGGTGCAAATCCCCCTTCCCTTACAGCCTCGGCAGTAGGTTTGTGCAGCCAGAGGCTGACCCTCCTTGGCGCTGTATTTGGTACATGGATGTGCTGTGTTCATTACAGCGCCTTCCAGGAGCTGTTTTATGCAGCCACAAATGGCTAGCAAGAGATGGTCCTAGCCAAGGGGTGGTGCCTGCTGGCAATGGTGGGGGGCGGGAGGGGAGCAGCAACAGTCAGTAATTTGTATGTGCCCATTGTGAACCACCTTATGAACTGTGCTTGGTCTCATCTTGGTCTTTCTGAAGCAAGGAGGCAAAGTTCTTCAGTGTAGCTGAAGCATCAACTTCACTGTGCTTTGAAGCCCAAATCCTGGCAGCGTGTCAGAGCTAATGATGCAGAATCCATGTGCCACCTGCAGAACCATTCTCTAGAGCACTAAAGAGTGGGTCAAGATCTACATAAGCTGCCCTGCTCGGTTCCTGGAAACCACTTGTAGGATATGCTGTGGGAGCTGGCCTCTTATCACCACCAATAACTGGTTTACTGATAGTGTGCTGTTAGCCCAGGAAGATTCTTCTCTTCCAGTCATGTATTGTCACCACTCTTCTGTGCGGCTGGGAGACATTTTTTTTCCCCTTTTAACCTTCAGACAACGGTTCCCAAAACTTCTTCTTGCAAAAGTGATGTCTGATAAGGGGACCACTGTGCAGGTCTGGGTTGGTGGAAGTGCCTGATGTGTGTGTGGTGGATTACACAGCTGGGGAGATGCTGTGCTGTAGTCATCTACCAAGCCATCTCTTGAGGGTAAGGGAACTCATAATGAGAGCATTTCCCATTGCTTCACTCTTTGCTTGTTTCTCCAGAGAACCCACATTACAGTGAGGTGTTGTATTGCTTAACCCTTCCCAGGAAAGTTTAGTAAAAAAGTCAGCAAACTATTGGATTTGTCCTATGACCATAAGGCACTCCCAGGTGTGCCTAGATAGGCCTTTTGTGGAGAACATGAAAGCACAATGGTACAAAGCTCTTCTGTCCCCTCTTAGCTCCCAGATGTGGCCAGCCAGGCACAGCTGCTCCACAAAAACAATTTCCAGCTACTGCAACCAAAAAGTCTCCTCCAGCCCTGAAATCAGCGGTCATGTCAGTGGCAACAACAGCTGTGACCGCAGTGAGCTCAGCAGAGCCAGAGTGAAATCTTGGTAACCACCAGAGCCTATCCTAAAGACACTGAAATTAGAAAAATATTTTTCATTCCAGATTTGCACAAATAAAACAATCCTTCAACATTGAATCCAAGTAGGTACCTACTGTGCTTCTGACTTGTCATGAGTGTTTCATGCTCTCATGACTATTTTGGGGCTAGAGACAATTTTGAGGGGTGTTAAGCCAACACTTTTCACACATATTCTGTTTATTTACACTGAGGCTTGTTTTGTACATTGCCTACAAAATTACGCTTCATGGAAAAAAAGCCTGGCAACACAAGGGAAATTGTAAACAACTACAGTGAGCGCTCCAGTCTGTGTACAATAGACATGCTAAAACTCAAAATAGCACCAGAGGACAAAAAAACCCCAAACCCTTAACAAACAGTAAGAACATTGTTTGTTTTTAAGAAACACTGAACATTGTTTTCAGTTTCTAGATTAAGCCCAATTGCCAAAAAAAGCCTTTTTTACTGCCCAAACCAAACTCAAGTTGGGAAGCATAGTCAATAATTATTTCACTTATGAATGGACCGCCAAAAACCTAGGGGTGGGAATGCAAGAAGTGAACAGTCATTTGAAATGAAGAGCCTCATCCTCTCTCTGTCCTTTGCCTCTCTGTTTTTCCAGGTGTGGGAATAGGAGTTTTAATGAACAGCAATAGAAACAGAGTTTGAAGTGGAGAGCTTTTGGCAACAGTCCCCCTCCCCCTCTTTTTGAGATCCTTAACACATGCCAAAGCTTTCCTCTTAACACTTGCCAGGGCTATTGAATACTGAAGTCAGTGTTCTGAACTTAAAACCTTCCAGAGCTCTGAGACATCTGTACGGAGGGTGCTTGTTGCCCTGCATGTCTGCCAGAACCCAAGACTGAAATTTTAATCATAGATTCAGCTTTAGTATCTTAGAAATGAAAATTAATCTTGATTATGTTCTGTCTCCCGTCCTTTTCCCTACCCTCCTGGCTCTTCCATCTCGTCAGGCACAAACAATAGAGTTTCTTGTACCCTGCAGTATTCACCTTCTTCCTGTTAGGAACAGAAGAGTTGGCAATCTCCCTGGATGGCCATGCTGGTCCAAAATTGTCTCTGGGATGCATGCTTGCTTTTGTGCTCCGTGGAGTGAGGGGTACATCCCTTGCAGCACAAATTTGCTCACAATAAAATAGGCAGGACCAGAAGCTTTTCACTAGCAGATGTTATTACAAGCGGATGTATGTTGTATAAACAGTAAGTACACTACAGCTGTCCAAGACCATGGACTCTGGGGATTGCCTCTCTTCTCATCCTATTGTTACAGAATCTGTTCATCAGGTACAGAAATGGGTTAGGGAATTATTGGTAGCTTAATGGCAAGGTTTTATTCTGCCCCAACATGGAGTGCAATTTGTGAATTAAACAGCCAAGGTGCCTTTCTAGTGCATGAGGAAAGCTACATGGGGGTCCCAAAACCTACATAACGAAGATGATACCACCCTCAGGAGTGCATTGAGAAGAACATCTGAAGTCCTGGACCATATGGAGACCATTGATGGATTCAGAGCCAATCGTGCCAAGGGCTTTCAGCTGTCTAGGAAAGGCAGAACCCTTTTTCAGTATGGTGAGGAAGGGCAAACATTCAGCAGCAGTTACTGGTTAGGCCTGTGGTGTCAAATCCAGAAGCAATGGATGTAGTAACATGGTCCTGTTTCAACAGTAGAGGTGAAGCATTCCCCCATGACAGGTAACACAGTGATGGGACATCTCTTCTGGAGGATGAGTTTAGAGCCATTTTGCCCGGGAATAGAGCACATCACCCTGTCTAGCATTTAACCAGGAAACATCCTGCCTTCTCTAACTGTGCCTGTGGCTGTTTTTATGCTGAACTCCATGACATTGAATTTCATTAGGTGTGCTCAGAGCACGCCTGCTGGATCAGTGCCCTCAGAACAGGATCTGTCTAGGTTCTGAATCCCAATGGCACCTACATAACTAAACCAGGCACCTAGTTACTTGAATTAGATGACTACTGGGATGGTCCTGTTGGTGTGCAAGCAAGTTCTCAGAGGACTTTCAGGTCATACAGGGGAGCATGTAGTGAATTGATGTCTTTCTAGGATTAACCAAGCAGCTGCTAAACAGCAGTAGGTCTGGATTGCACTTCTAGATTTTGGGTGACTTTTTATATATAAGTCATTCCTAGGCTCTAGCCCCCAAGCCTAACATAACTGAAGTCTACCAAACTGGATCTCTCAAACCAGAACCAGGAGCTGCTGGGTTAGCAATCCCCCTCAGTGAAGGTGTACTTAAACCATAAATCAAGCAGATGTAGGGGAAGTCTGTCTGAAGAAAATTCCTGTGGTTTATTCACCTACCCCAAGCTGTCCTCTCTGTCCGTGAGGAATAAGTATAGCAGTAGCAAGAACCCCATGCGATGGGAGAGCATTCTCATTCTTTTTCCTCAGTTGAAAATGTACTTTACAGAGGAACAGGTGAACTAGCTTCATAATCAATTAATTACACTTCAAATGGCACTGTGTGACGTGCCTGGCTTTCAGTGCTGCAGCTTTCTTCTTCCTGCAGTATGAAAACTGCATGCACATCACTGGGGACAGGTCCCTCAATATGCAGTTTCTGTTGTTAGTTCTGAAACACTAGAGGGAAATTTGGGCTTCACTGAAATAGGTGAGGGCTGTCCTGGCCTGACCAGATCTTCATCTCAGCTGAGTTCAAGCACTCCTCTAAATCAATTCTGAATGCAGTCTGAAGTGTTACGTTAACACTTTACATTTCTCAGTGCACTCTCATGGAGATGACACGTGCTTTAAAGTATTGGATTTATGCAGATTTGCCTAGAGGGCAAGGGTGCACAAACAGAAGCATTTTTAACGGAAAGGACATGTGCTCCCCATATGAAAGCAGTCCTGGTTGCTTAGTCTCTGAATGAGTTCATACTTGCACTTCTCCAGAAAAGACTCAGTGCTAATGTTTTAATGCTATGAATAGTGGTTGTCATAATCTCCCCCAACACAGGTTTCAAGACCCCAGCTGTCAGAACCAACTGGAATGGTTTGTCTGTGAAAGATGACTACCAGGAAGTACCTACCTATCCTAGGTTGGTCCTGAAATGGGCTGGCAAACCCTTAATATTTTATACAGGCCTTATTCATATCAGTTCCTAGGTGTTTTAAAGACAGAAGCTACTGATAACTATCTTTTCCAGCCTGTGACAGCCTCCGCCCTGTAATCCACAAACAGAACGATGCTCATTACATTACTTGGCGCAGCAGCTGTTTGCTCCCTTCTGATCCCATCCAGACTTCGTTTTGCCCAGATCTTTTTTTCTTAGTACTTTGCTGCTGAAAATAAGTTGCAGGTGAGAAAGGAAAGACCTCTGAATGCTAGTTTGAGTATCTTCTGGACAAGGCCTGGCTCTTTGCTGTTTGACTTGAGGCACAAGCGCAGCCTTAGAAGGTTCAGGTTCAGGGTTGGTTTTTTTTTGCAGGTTCCCATAATTTCACAGAAAAATTGAAGAAGGAAAACTTAGGATAATCCGGCTTTTGTAGCTCAGCCAAACCCTTACAGAATTTTATGGGAAAAAGGAAAAAACACAGTGCTAGCCTTAGAGTTTTGTCCTTGCCAGATTTCAAAGATTAACTACGTAAATGCAGAGCATATATGTGCTTCTCAAAACAGCCACAAAAAACTTCATACATCATAGAAATTGTCCATCAGTCTAAATATACAGATTGCTACCAGATCTTCCTTAATTTTTCTTCATCTTGTGGCAAACTGTAATCCTTAATAATAATGATCCTTGTTATTATTTCATATTATCCTAATAATCCTTAATTAACTGATGATGAGATTTACATTCCATTTCAGTCACATCTGTAAATATGCAGATCTTGACTACTTTGGTCAATAAGCTCTTTAGCACTATTTCAGAAGTATTTATTGCAGCTCTTACATGCTTTCTAGCACCACGACACACGTAGGATCCCAGGTTTCTGCCTGAACTGGCAGTTCTCTGTTCTTACCTGCCTAACAATCCTTTCACAAAGGCTGCACAGAAATTCCAGTTGTGTGAGTTATATGAAGGGTCAATCTCATTTGTGTAATAACCAGTTGAGAAGAAGTATGGATAAAGTATCACACCAGCTAGACTGCTATGAAGAGCAGCCATTCATTAAAGATCATGCCACTGCAATTTTGGGCTTCTGAAACAAATCTGTCAGATACATTTTCTACCAAGTAACGTCAAGCCACTCTTTATCTCCAATGCTTTCGAGTTCAGTATAATGCTATGTGCCATGAACACAGGGTGAACTGTGAGTCTTTGAGTGACTATGTACCCAATTAAAAGTAAATTGACAGTCACACTTCACAGGCAATAATTCTATTTTAAACACCAGGTGTCACTGCAGTATACTCCTGATCACATGCCAAGCTCCAGTTAGGTTAAAGCTTTACTTTTAAGTGATATCAAAGATTAGAGGAGAACAAAGATGTTTGTACTTTCTATTCCCAAGTGCGTGTATGCAGCTACATGATTAGCCAGAATGTGGCCATATTGTTCAGTATTTCAACAGCCACATTCATTTTTCTGCATGGTTGGCCTCAAACCTGAAGCTAGCCATTTTAACCGAACTATTTTATGGCTGATAGCAACTGTTTGGAATGAAGAAAAAAAAAAAAAAACCTGTGATACAGTTCTCTTGATAATAATAATGCATGCATTTTTCAGAAGAACAGCCTGTATGTATTGGGTAATATTCAGCAGTTACTTGATAAAAAAATTATATAAAATTACGTGTTTTGTAGCTTCTTGGTCCATGAACAAATGTTCAGTAAAAAGCAATCTTCTCTTAAACTATCAGATCCTGAATGATTTTTCACACAAAATCCTTCAATCCTTTTTTTCACACAAAATTTCCTTATTTTTACAAGTCTCCTATTTGACCTATAACCATATATCTTTGAGTATTAAAATATACTTACCCAGATTAAACATTAAAGAGCCATCACCTTGACAGTGAACAGATACTATTTGCCTATGCCAGTCTATTTTTTCCAGCCTCCCAGCTCAGCATAACTAATCCGTGGCTGCACTGTGAATTTTCCAGGAACCTGTTCATCAGTAACTACTTGGTATTAAATGGGTAAAGCTGCTCTTATCTGTAATTAAAGATAACGAGGAGGAAGGTGCAACTCATGGAGAATACAAGTCCCAGAAGGCAAGGTACCATTTCAGCCTCATGCTGTAGCGTACAAAGAAGCCTTGCTCCAGTGGCACGCTTAAAAGATGACATTGCCTTGTGTTAGACCTACATGCAGGACCTGTGTTAAATACTCAGCTGTGGTCCTAACTCAGCTGCCTCTGAAACGCTTCAGGATGTTCTCCAAGTATTTCTGCACAAATTAGAGTCTTGCTGTTGACAGAGCAGTGCGGCAAATGGCTGGGGAACAGTACCTAGAGAGCATCTTTAGCAAAGAAAAATGAATCGAATGCCATGGCAATTTCAGAAGATAATCCATAAGGCTGGTAATTGCAGCCCTTTAAAAATGCCGAAAGCTGCACAACTTTCAAAGGCTCAAATTCGGTATTCTTACCTGCACTGAGGAGTGTAGTGCCACTGTATTCATGGGAGTTCCTGCTTTAGTCTAGAGACAACTTAAAATTGGTGCTGTTGTGTGCATGCTTGAATCGTGACAGGATTGTGGCTTTGGGAGGAGTAAGGCGCTATATAACACAAAGACGACTTGATAGTTCTTGTCAGATAATGAAATCAGCACAAAATGTCTGTAATAAATAAAATTCTGTCAAAGAATGCAGATTTTAGGACTTGCATGAGGAAGTGACTACAAGGACTGAATGAAACGTTTGTTAAGAAAACAACAAAAAGAGGCACAGGTTAAAAAACCCCACCAAAACAAAAGACAAAGCTTATTTATTGTGTTTTATTCTGTCTGGCTATTGAATTTATATATAGATTTCAATCCACTGAATTTTGCCAGGATTTTTGAATTAAACTCATTTCATTGCAATGTAATGTGTTTCCATTTTACATTTTTTACATGGATTTCCAATAAATTCAAAAGTTATTTGCAAATATATTAACCAGAGAAAATGGCAGAGCCTCTTTCAAAAGCTTTCAGAGAATACAGTACAGAATCTTAAGATTTTTTTCTGCATATAAAGAAGCAAATATTAGGATACTACTGTACATAAATAAAACCTGTATTTTATATTATTGACCTATGTTCTTACTTTTAGATAACCGCCTCGTTTAAGTAGCATTTTTTTCCCCTGAAATATTTACATAAAACTTGTCTACATTTACAGTAAATAGCCATAATTACCTACTGTGCTTTCAGCAGCCAAAAGCTGAATTGTCTAGAAACATCAGATGAAGATTCTTGGAACAATGGTATACTAAATTACATCAACTCGTGTATACTACTACCAAATGTTGATAGGAATTTAATGAGATTTATCAATTTACAAAATGCAACTTAGTGTTGGATCTGAACTGCTCTAACAGTAGGATAAGCCCCGCAATTACAGTCAAGCTATAAATTATGGAACATACATTCTGAAAAACTACAGTATTTCAGTGTCTGCATTGGTGTTAATAAAACTGCATTGATTTCAAAAAGGTAGCAAGGCAAATAACCCATCATGTAGCAAGCAAGCCCCAGCTGGTGCCATCTCAGAAGTCTGCATGCACTGATTCCAGGTTTATATAGTACAGTCATTTCTTCTAACTGCCCTCACTGCCTACAGATCTGAACTACACAGTATATTTAACTGTATCCACGCTAAGACAGCCAGAGACAGTTCTAATCCTCTCTTTTCAGAAGCTCATACTGGTTTGGGGATGTTCTGAAGTTCTGTGTCAGTGACCAGAAGATGATTGTTCAGAAAATACAGTTAGTTGCTAGACCATTTAATAAGAGAACATTGCTAGAAAACCATTCCAGTAATATTTTTTTCCATTTAAAAAATGGATAAAATAAGTGAAAGTTTCTGTAATTACAAATATTTATCTACTATGTTCTAAGTACGCAATGTCCCATACAGAAAGCAATTTTACACTGAAGCTCCTATAGTGCCCAATTTAAAGTGACTTCTACTGAGGCATGATTTTAATAATAGCTATTAGAGATAATTATCCATAATACCAGGCTATTTGTTGTTGTTTCTATGGAAGTCATATCCACTCACTAACATAAAAGAAAGAAAATATATTTCACTGAAAACACAAATAAAAATACCTAGCACCAAGACAAACTTTTTCTAAACTCTGTCTTAGGGTCCAATCCTGCACCCTTGTCTCATGCAAACAATTCTGTTTAAATAAAGTAATACAGTTGTTGGGGTTTTTTTTTTGATGAAAAATATCTGTGCACATCTGGATCTGCACATGGTACTACAGTGCTTCTACATTTGTCCATTTTGGGCTTATGAGAGAACAAAAACATGTATTTAAAATTTATTTTCATTTCATTTATGTTCATATGGAGACTTGATAAAAGATCAGCAAACTGCATCGTGGTGGGGCAAAGAGAACTTGCCCCTGCCTCTTTGGGCAAGTTCTACTGAGAAGAATACACAGTTCTATCCATCCTGGAGGTGTTCAAGAAACGTGTAGATGTGGTGCTTAGGGACATGGTTTAGTGAGTTAGGTGGTGTTGGGTTGGAGTTGATGATCCTTGAGGTCTTTTCCAACCTTAATGATTCTATGATTCTATGATTCTATCTCTTGTGAGATTCTCGGCAACTTGTCCCTTAAATGTAACCTCTTCTGCTGTAAAAATCTTTCTAAACAGGTAGTCTGCGACATGGTTGAAGTGCAAATGAAACTCAGCTATTGTTCCTTTTACCTCTCTCTTCCTAGCTGCTGCAGTAGGCTATACGTGTCTTGCCCCGAAGGTAAATGCTCTTTTCTGGGATTGCAGGTAGGGTCTTAGCACACTTTTATCTAGAAAGACTAGACTGAGGAGAAGCAGCTCACATCCTCCTTTCTTAAGGGGCCAGGACTGTGAAGCAAAGGGCCATTCCTAAGCAGTCATCATGACAGAAGAGACAGGCCCTGCTGGTAATCCCGTAGGTGGTATGTGTGGAAACTCAGGAGCCACCAGAGTGAGCCAGATGCTCAAAGTCTGAAATAGGTGCGCAGACTTGTCTACCACTAGAATGTTCTGAGGAGACAGGTTCTGTGACCGTTCTTAAGTAGCCTCAGAGCTAGAGACCAAATTCCACTAGCCTCAAGCATGTGAGAAAAAAGGTTCTTGTGCTCTTAGGTGTTTTTTTTTCACTAATACATTTAAACATTGTACTGGTTCACCTCTTACGTACATCTTTCCAGGTCAGTTGAGTGCTTGCAAGCAACAAAACTTCTTGCCTTGAAAGAAAGGGAACACCTCCACAGAAGTCTGCAAGTCAGACTGTGATTTCCCCAAAACATCTGACTTAAGTCCAGACTCCTAAATCTCACAGGCACATTACAAAGGTCCCATTCAGAAGTGTTACATGATGCAGTTTCTGTGCCCTCTGGACAGTTGCCGTATTTCATCAAGGACAAAAGAGATACTCAGACGGTGATGGCTGAACATGGCAGGGAGGAGCAGTTCCATAAATAAGAGGGTAGTCCAAATCCAACCTCTGCTGTAAGTTAAAATAAGAGAGTCTCTTTGCAGATATTAGGAAGTCAAAACATCAGCACTGTCTTTTTTTTTTTTTTTTTTTTAAGTAATAAGATTTGTAAGGTTTAAAACCCCCTCCCCAATATTACAAGATTAAAATGACAAGAGTTGGTAACATTGACTTGTAGTGAATGGGAGGCATTCTGAAATCTCAAATGAAGCATTTTGAAGTCAAGTGATACTTACACACTTTGCAAATCATCTAAGCAGATTGTTGCATTATCATAAACTACAAGAAATAACATAGCTGCCCTCTAAACTGAAGAATCTCATATTTTCTGTAACAAACATATGCTAGATAAAATTAGACAATGAATTTGCAGAGATAGAAAACTTGTCAGACTGTGCTATTATAACAATAAATGAACATCACAAACGAGAGCCAATATTTAGGAATGTGAGGCAAGAGAGTACCACATACAGTAGACAAGTTGCTGTGCAGTAACTGAGCATCTTTACAGAAACATCTTTATTTTTAGGCACTTTGCTTATCATGTTTGTCGTGACTGTACCTCTGGCCATTTTGAAACCGAAGACCTCCAGAAACAAAACCTCACAGCTTGAAAAAACAAAACTGCAAGTTTTATGTTATCTATAGCCTGGGCACAGGCCAGTGGCTATGTAATACAAAGAAAATCCATGCATTTGCTATGGAAGTTGGGATGCTGGAGTTAGCTATGTGAGTAGGTCAGACCAAGTAGAGCATTAAATTGTTCTAGTGATTCTGCTTACAACACCTAAGCTGGAGTTAGCTTAAATATATCTACGTTATATAGACACCCTTGCTGACCTTTGGCTTACATCTAAGTTTTATCAATTAATCAATGGGAGCCTTGTATTACAAATAGGCTTTCACCTTTCTGTTGTCCTAGGAAAAGAGCAGTGTCTAGTGTATGTGATACCCTAATGCACTCCTGAAAAATTACCACATAGGCAATTACTTTGTTTAATACTTGTTGTAAGGGATGTTTCATACTGACCCAACCGAAGGGGGTTCACTCTCCTTGAGGAAATGGAACCTCGTGTTTTTATCTCTGTGATGCTCCATCCATAGCATTTATCTTTAGCATAATCCTCAACATACATTGGTAGCTAGCAAGGGATAAAAATTTTTACAAACTTTTTTGTTGTTGTTTTGAGGCTGAGATCTTCTCTGGAAATGTCTACAGCCATGATCATAGAACCACAGAATCACAGAATCATAAAATGATTTGTGTTAAAGGGACCTTAAAGATCATCAAGTTCCAACCCGCCTGCTATGGGCAGGGACACCCTCCACTAGCCCAGGTTGCTCAAAGCCTCATCCAGCCTGGCCTTGAACACCTCCAGGGATGGGGCATCCACAGCTTCCCTGGGCAACCTGTTCCAGTGCCTCACCACCCTCACAGTAAAATATTTTTTCCTAATATCTAATCTAAATCTACCCTCTTTCAGCTTAAAATTATTACCCCTTGTCCTATCACTACAGTCCCTGATCAAGAGCCCCTCCCCATCTCTCCTGTAGCCCCCTTTAAGGACTGGAAGGCTGCTATAAGGTCCCCCCGAAGCCTTCTCTTCTCCAGGCTGAACAACCCCAACTCTCTCAGCCTGTCCTTGTACAGGAGGTGCTCCAGCCCTCTGACCATCTTCATGGCCTCCTCTGGACTTGTTCCAACAGATCTAGAAATCAACTTCAGCACCAGGGTATGAAATCATATTAATAGCAATCATGCTCTCTCCTCCCAAGAAGAGACTTGCCCTTGAAAGTCTTCAGCACATCACCACAGGAGTATCGGTCAGGCTGAGCATCTTTCTGCATTCTCCTGTTTGGCAGTAGACTACACACACCAAGTTACTTGTGAGGCACTATCAGCCTTACTCAGGCACGTTTGAAACTAAATAAGTAACACTCATCTGAAGTAACTGGTAATTTGCCTAACAGCAAAAATCCCTCATTGGAGTGTGGCCCAAATTAAAATGCTTGTTGCAGAAACAGATTTCTTCCAGTCATACTGCAAACAAACCCATATGCACAACAGGAGACAAAGGAAAGTCCTTGAGCTCGGCTCTATGATGTTTCCAGTCCCACACTGCACAGAGAGAGTCACGTCTCTAAATGCTTTCAAGCCAACGCACCTGGCCTGAACGGCTGCTTTTAGACACCTGTGGCCCAACCTCGGCTTGTCATACGTGGTGACTCCATTCTGGTTGTGTGTGGGATGAATGAGAGACAGGGAAGCACCATCAGCCTTTTGTACACAGAGTAGTACAGTTAACGCTGAGTTCTGGGAAGCAGACAATACTAGAGAGAGCACTCCGCGTCACAGCTTTACAAGTCTGCTTTCAGAAACCATATTAAAACCATTTATCCAGCATTTTATAAAAGCACCATTGAACAGCTGAACAGAGAGCACCGCGTATACAGCATTGTGATCAAGACAGTGGACAGGACCTGTTCAGGGAGCCATGGAGAAGCACCCAGCCCAGAAGAATCCCTGCAGGATGGATTCCCTGATGGCACAACAGACGAGGGCTTAGAGAACAAGGCAGCTGGTCCTCAGCCAGTTGCTACTGTGGGACGGTTCAGCTCTGGGTGACTCATGTATATGAATCACTGCACCTACTCATCCCTCACCCCATGAATCCTGCTACACATAAGAAAGCCTGCAATTGATACTAACAGAAAGACTGAAGCAACTAGTTGTTCGCAGTTGAAATGGACAAAGACCACCACCTCCCTGAATGCTCACTGTTGAAAATATCAGGTTCTTCAAAAGACGACTGATAATTCTTATTGCAAAGCTTAGTCATCGTAGCTACATTACTGGGCTTTTTAAAGGACATTTGTGAGAAACTATTGCTATTGTGGGGCTACTTGAGGTCCAGTACATTTAATGTGTCTCTATAAAGCTGCTTCCAACTTAGACAAAGTGAAGGTTGTCTTTTTGTAGTTTTATATTAAACACAGTACGGAAAAGAGTATGGAAGTACTAGCTACTTAGTAAAAAAGGCACTATAACCGGTCTAACTGTGGTAATGAGGTACCTGCCTGTGCTACAAATATCTGTAAAGAATTGTAAAGAATCTATTTCTCTCCATGACTGAGAAAGCAATTCTGTGCCATGGTAGGAAGGGGCGACTGGTTTAGGTATGTCGTGAGAACAACTCCCACAGGAGACAGATTAATGGAAGAGACATTCAAACTGCATTTCCTATTTCTGCCATTTCCCAGAAGGAAACCAGAACTAAGACCTTTACGCTAGTGTAGTTATACACACATTACAGTTTGTCTTGGCCTTACTGTGACAATTTGAGATGAGATCTTATGATACAGTTGTGTCAAAAAATGGAGGCAAAGAAATAGACTGTGAAGTTTCCCCAGAAAAGATCACCAGGTAACAAATTCTTCATTTTGGATGTTGATATTTTATTTAGGGATATGGTGAAAGAGGGAAAAATAGCCATGAAGAGGAAAGTAGAAGGGGCTCCCTTTTCTTTGCAATCAGATTAATCTATTTGGGAATTACTGAAAAATCCTTCTGTCCAATATCTTAGCAAAAAAGGAAGCATTGGCAACAGTTGAAAAGGAACAGATCTTACTTCTGGGAAGAGGGAACTAAAACAGAAGTTTGATTCTTTGTCAAGAGATGCAATTATTCACTTAAAAACCTTGGATTGAATTGTAAAACATTTTTCTTTAGCATATTTCTTTAGCATTCTAAAACATTTTCTTTAGAAATACTGGAGATTGTGGGGGAGTTATGGACTCCCCCATGCATCCTTGTTCAGGAGGGCAATTCCTTTTTGCATCTCCCAAGAGTCCAGTGTGAGGGGGTCTCAGTGGCTGAGGGCAGATACACATGTTGCAAGCAGCAATTTAGAGTCTGAGCTCCTTCCCCACCAGGCTGAGGGTCTGGTGGATGTTGAAAAGGTTGTGACCAGCCTGAGAGTCATTTAAACGGGAAGGAATGTGCCAGCACCACAGGACTGCAAACTCAGTACCAGCTCCCAATGCGAGCTTGTATGAGGCAGGTTAAAAATAGAAACAAAAGAAAACAGAGAGGGAGCGGGATTTTGCTGGGGAAAAGGGAAGCCTAGGGGTCTCAAGGAGCAGCTGTCAGAACGGGGGAAAGAAAGGAAGGAGGGAGCTGAGTTTCACGTCCCTTCCTCCAAACCAACACTCTTGATTCTGCTCTGGAAGACCACAAAGAGCGACCAGGCAGCCCTCCTCCTTCCTTTGACTTGCTGATCTTGATGGGGGCACTACTACGGTGATGTTTGATTTTCTTCTTTTGCACCTTAATTTTACAGTCAAGAGTTCAGTGTTACTCTTTGCTATTGTTAACTGGCATTATCTTTTATCTTGAAATTGGTCTTGAAATTGCATCTGGTGAACCTGTCAAATCTCATGTTGCTACTGTTTCTCCAAAAGCAGTTATCTATGTAATGATTAAGACAATTCTTAAGGGATAACTACATCTTGAGATGTATTTGGGAATTTCAGGAGTTGGGGTATGCCTGCCACTAAGCTGCAGGAGTCAGACTGAGGACTACATATATAAACCTGTACCCCTGAGCAAGAAACAGACAGCAAACACATAGTTAAAGACTCAGAAATTCTCCAGACTTAGCACAAAAGACTTTCTGAAACGTGGTGCATCTTATCTTTGGTCTTATAAACAGTGTGAAGTAGAAAGACAGAACAGTCAAAGGCGAACTTCATGAATTCACATTCAAGGGAACAGAAACAAACTTTTTTTTTGAGGAAAAAACTCCAGAAAGGAAGACTGAAGTCAGCTTTGAAAAGCACTGCAACGAAGTGGAAGCAAAGGGTTTGCCGCAGCTGCGGAAACATGGCAGTGTGGTCAAGAACAAGATGGATGTAGACTGGTCTAAACTGCTTCTCCTCAAAGGAAGAGAGTCATAGATCAAGTGTACTGCGCTGTTGCATGAGGTCAGGCTCCCTGACGTCTGAATCACGCTGCGGGCAGAGTTTGACTGCACGCTTGTACGGCTCCTCAGAGTCGTACTGCTTACAGGTGAAGTCCATAAATGAGTACACTTCTTTCAGTTATGAAGTAATTTCTACTAAATGTCTAACCAGATCTGGTTTTGCACTTTATAGTACCAAGTACTATATAGTACCAAGCACTTTATAGTACCAAGTCCTTCTCAGATCACCGGCCAGCGCTTAACATTACTTGTAATTGGACTCAATCCAATATATCAAAACCCAGTACCAACTGAACTGAAACTAAACCTGTTCTAGGCTACTATGGAATAAGTCAACCTCAGTTTATGCACTGTTTATTTCAAATTGAAAATAAACTGCTCTTCAAGCACATGCCAAATATTACATATGTAATTGTTATTTGAATGGTACCAAGTTCGGACCATGATTTATATTTATGTCCAAATCACATGTGCATGCTTATATACATGGGGATAGATGCACATGTGTACACGTAACTGTACAAATGCATCTCACACAATGCCAGTTCTCTACTGTTGGACTATTCTTGCACTATTGTACTATTCATTGTACTATTCTTGAAGAAAACAGAAGTACCAACCAATACCTACTTATTTCATCAAAGCACTGTACTTTGCTTTTAACACTAACAGAATAACTTGGTATCTTTGAAAGATGGTGGCTTTCAAACTGCTTCTCAGAGCCCCAGGAAGTTCTTGGTTGACCTCCTGCTCCTTTTAGCAGAGGAACAAAGAGGACCAGTGGCTATCCCAGACTAAATCCCACTCTCTCTCTGCCTCTTTTTTGCCCTTTGGCAGTGTTCTTTTATGCAGACTCCATTATTT
The DNA here is from genome assembly GCF_000699245.1 of Pterocles gutturalis. Classification (NCBI taxonomy): domain Eukaryota; kingdom Metazoa; phylum Chordata; class Aves; order Pterocliformes; family Pteroclidae; genus Pterocles; species Pterocles gutturalis. The sequence goes on along the minus strand of NW_010136720.1, from coordinate 58,309 downwards.
TGAGCTTAAAAACAGCAAGGCATGTGCCACATCCCTGCTCAAGAAGACTGAAAAAACCCCAAAATTCACTTACATACTTCTAAAATGAGAAAAAAAAAAAAAGTAAAACCAAATAAAAGTCCAGTGGGATTCCTCCTGTTACATAAAACAGAAAGTTAATCTACAAAAACTTTGAAGATGAAAAATATGTTGTAAAAATATCCACTCAACACAGTACATAAATTTTACTATATAATAAACTAGACAAACATACTAAAATGTTTTGTCTTTAAAAAGAGCAAAATGCTTCAAAGGGTGACTTAACACTATTAAGTTTACTTGACTAAACGTTATGCCAACACAACAATTTGCACATCTTTTTGCAACATGACAATTGTGTACGCATAGGTATAGGTGTGCACGCGAGGGGAGTGGAACAAGAACGCTAAGGGTGTCATGTTAAAGCGTTGTTTCGCAAATAATCAAACAAAAAAACCTACAAATACCAGCACACATCTCAAATATTGCAAGTCACATTCCACAGCCCTTGACATTAAAAAAGAAAAAAAAGACAACAATTAATTCAAGTAAGTTTGGACTAGGTCTCCTGTGAAGTACTGTTGTTTGCACCTTAGTTGCAGTGAATGCGGACAGAGGTCCCCAAAAGACAAAGAAGTGAGCATGCCTTCCTCAGCCCTGCAACGTAAGTCTGAGTTGAAGTACAATGATCCATGATGTGCTCAACAAAGTAGATGCCTGAACTTGAATGAAAAATGATGCTTGAAAAACAGTTTGAATGCAAATGACATAAAATAATCTTTTAAAACTAAAAGCCAGCTTTGTGTAAAGGCAGTCTTTTTGGTATGTAATTCTATCAGGATGACAAGCACGGCACTCCTTCCCAAATTCTGGTCGTCGTGGAGCTAACAATAAAGAAGCCTTTACGTTGTCCTGTTCTTCATTCTGACCCGACATACCCTTTCCTGTGAGCCTCCATCCACCACCCAGAATAACCTAACGGGTATCACACCCTGTCTGAAACATACGCTGCTTCTTCACAAATTTTGTTCTCTGCTTAGCTTTGTTCCTCAAAAGGAGAGGCACTTCCCTCACCATGTTTCACATGTTCCTTTGAAAATGCCAGCGGGTAAGATAAATGCTGAAATCTGCCTGCTGGAGTACTTAAAGTCTGGTGAAATCCCTGTGGTGCTGCAAGTCCCCTATGCTCTCATAGTCATTCTCTCCCGAAAGAGCAGTGTGGTTTGTGTTAAGCACAGACAAGGTCCTGTCTTCTTCTTGGCTCACTGACTGGATAGCTTCATAGTCAGGCTCCAGCTCCACATTTGATCTGTCTGCTGGCTGAGGCACAGTGGTAGTATTTAGCGTGTTTTCAAAGTCCTTCACACTTGCATAGAGGCCACTGCAAACAGACGGGGACCTCTGAGATGCAATTTCTTGAATACACGTGTAAGGAGAATCCAGTGCCTTGATGGCCTGTCCCGGCTTACTCACCGATGAGTACATGGCTGAGATCTAGGAAAAGGAGACACCTGCTGAGTATTTAAGCATGGCATAAAGTTTGTGTGCCAGTTTGTACCCCTTCTACCACAAGGATGTCAGTTACTTAAGAAAAGACAGGACCTTCTAATAAAAACATATCCTTTCTTACAAAAAAGAAGAGGACTTATTACAAATCCTTTATTTTCTGGCATGCATTTATAAATTTATTTTCTTTCAAAAAATAATGCTTTATAAAATGCTTTATAAAATAAGTTTATAAATGTAAAAACTCTGAACATAAATCCCCTGCAGGCAAATTAGACCTGGGACAAAAGTGAATGGCTTTGTGAGCAGGAAGCTCTTGCAAGTTTTGCAATGGTCCTGGAACCAGCTTGGGCTCAATGGGAAAACAGGCATCAAAGGGACGATCCCAGTTAGCTGCTGTAATGTAGGAGAAGGATACAGTCTGATACTTGGGGTTATAAAAAATATTATTTTTAATGGTAGGGGCTACTCTTCCACTTTTAGACACACCCCAATAGGAGAGTAGTTATTTTTTGTGTGTATAGGCAGGACCAAAGAAGCACCAAGTCACGTGAAGAAAACATTAAAAATCAGGAGGTGAATTACCCATACCAGAAAACAGGAAATAGTCAGTGCCGATCTTGATACATAGGTTTTGTTCTGTCGAATGAACTTTGCCTACAAAGAGGAGCTGCTTCTCAGTCACTGCATATGAAAACTTAAGACTAGACTGAATCCCCTCAGCTACTATAAACACAGGAGAGAGAGCTGGAATCTCACTCCTAGCTCTAAAAATCCCCTCTGAGGAGGTGGTATGCTTAAACAAGTGCACAAAGGTGGTCCTTAATGAAAAGGTGAAGGAGAAGCCCATCTCCAAAGGTGTCCCTCTGCTTGGGGCTCACCGGGGCTGGCACTGAGCACAGGGAGCCACTGTTGACTCCCTCTCCCAGTCCAAGGGGATAATAACCCTCACACAGGGCACCTGGCTGAAATTGCCTGCCCTGCTTCTCTAGGACCTGATATCCCAAGTGCAACATAGCTCTTCTGTTAAATTTAAAGTCTTTCCCAAGCATGCAAGGCCACTCTGGATTTGTGTCAACCCAATTAAAATAGTAGATTAGCATTAAATGTCCATTACCATTAAGCAACACTGAGTGGTGCAGATGAACCAGACTGCTTCTGTTAATTCTGTTTTGGGTTTGTAGTTGTTGTCGTTTTCTTTGTTGGTTTTTTTTTAATAGAAAAGAGATATACAATTGCAAATGACAATACTTTTTACTGATTTCAGCCAACCAAACAAAAATGGCTTTGCTGCTCATCCATACTTTAACCTCCTTCCAGCATTAAATTACATGAACCTAGTTCAAGGATCAATTTATTCATTAATGTCTGGGAGCACTTCTCCCAGTGGAAAACATTAGTTCATTCAGCTCACTGATAAGTTTGTGTTTACTTTCATGTCCAGACAATGTATTTATAAATTGCACGGGTGTATTGGAGATGATCACAAGCAAAAATCTGTTTAACTTTTCTGTCCTTGTTTCAATCTCCTTAATTTATTTGACTAACAGATGTTTTACAGAACAGTTTATGTTCCAGTGCTTTTATTGTGCTTCCATTTATTTGCCAGAGTCCCAAGTACTTTGCATGGGAAAGGTGGATAATTTTTCCAAAGGCTCCTGTTTATTATTCTTACTTAAGTACAGCTTGTCATCCCAATCAAGAAGCTGCCCTAACAATCAGCTAATTGTCGCCTCTCATTATTTTCTGACACCATTTTTTAACCTACTGGCCTGATACAGCCATATGCTAGAATACTTCTGCTTTTAGGAATGTGGCAGTACAAACTCTGTGCAGGGAAACTTCAGCTTTAATTTTCCCTTCAGACAAATTCCACCTTTCTTAGATCCTGCTTAATCATGCAGAGCTTATGCTAATTTCTGATGGAAAAAAGGTCTCTAGTTGGTTATTGAATTTCATGCAAGAAACCTACCTCATCTTCTGTAAGAGATGGATCTTCCTCTCGAGACTTGTAAGACATTGAACTAAGCCTCTGTAAAAAAAGGCAGAAAGAAAGAGAGAAAGAAGGAAAAAAGCTCATTATTAGCCATCAGTGCGAAACCTATAATAAAATCTTCCCATTACAATCAATACATTATATTTGATGGTCATTTGCTCACTAGTTCCATTTTACATAGCTAATATCCATAATATCCAGAGTACATCTCTGGAGATAACAGCCCTAAGGTTAGTAGAGCTTTTTAATGTATCTGCTCTTGTCCTGACCTGAAAAGGCTAAAAATAATGTAATGGTTAAAACAAACTGCTCTTCTGTATCCCTGCCCTTACACTTGTAATGAAGGAAGAAACAGTCTGCAAAGGCTTTTGAACAACAGAAAGTCAACTGTTGTGACACACTAGTTGGCCTTCCACGTGATTTTTAGATATGCTTTTAGATATCAAATGAACAATACTCAATGGGCACCTTCCTGACGATTGTTATCCTTCATTCAGTGGATCCTGGAAGTGCTGCAAGGGAGGCGCCGTGTCCTCCTCCCCCTGAAGTGCAGCAGCTGTGCAGAGGTGCACAGCAGCAAAGCCGCTCTGCCTCACAACCGCTCACACCACCAACACGGCAAAGATCTGCTGCAGCCCACCCTGAGACGGGCAGCTCAACCCTCAAAGCGTCTGGGTGGATCCAGTTCACATAGCAAAGTTACGAAAGCATGTAGGGTTTAGTTTGGTGTCAAGTCTAACTAGCTCATGAAACATTGGAAGAAAAGCATTTTGCTCTTATGAAAAATGTCTTAGGACCCTTATGGCAACGAAGACCCTGGCTACCTCACAGTAACTGTGTAATTTCTCTCTGCTGGGGCGAGAGGGCTTTGCTGGACTCCTGCTCCGCAGTGATTCAGAAGGAGCCTTCCAGCACTGTAATGGACCATATTTCAGAGTTTCATGCAAATTATCCACCTAAAATACTTTAGACCTCCTCCAGTGCAGACCAAGGTGGAGAAATAGAGCTATTTTTAGCTTTTTTTTTTTTCTTTTTCCACTCCACACAGAGGCTCATTACAACAGAGTCTTTCCTCCTTCTGTTTTGCTTGGTGTTTTTACTTCTAGTAGATAGCAAGATTCAAAACTCTGGGGCACTTCTGATGAAGACCCTGACCCAAAGTGCACTGAGGTCTGACTGCTGCTCCTGGGGGGGCTTCCCTCATACCTAACAACTCTCTTGCTTCTTCCTCACTGCCTGGAGAATAACCTGTGTTTGTTTACTCACAAAAAGAAAAAAAAAAAAGAAAAAAGGAGATGTTCAAACATATTTTGTCCCTTTCTTAGATCTGCTTCACTACAGCAGCTCAGTTTAGTCTTTCTTACTTGGATATTTTTTGTGTTGAAGAATAAGTTCCTAATTTCATTCTCACATGCTAAAACAAATATGTGCTTGCAAAATTGTGTGGTGATTTTGTCTCACCAGCATGTTTATAAACACCACATGTCAGGATCCCTTCTGCTGTTTCCCACCCAAGTAGTGACAAATGCCCCAGGGTGCTGGCAATCCTGTTTTGTTTCCCTGGGACCTAGTGTTCCTTCTTCTAAATGTGGAACCTGTAACACATCAATTTTAAAGGTTATCATCATCTTGGATACTGAAAAAATACTTGCTCCTAAGAATTTTGTCCCTAGCAGTACTATAAATTATGCTTGAAACCTCAACAGCAGCAACACAAAAGTTTAGCATGTGTCCTTATTTGCCTTCCACTTTCCTTTTGTTCCTCGACAGCACTTGATTTTTTGCTCTTTGGCTCAGCTGCTGCTTCTGACTCAGGCGTCAGAACAAGAAGGCCATTCTCTTCTGGTGCATTTGCAAGAGACACTTTGCCCATCCTCAGGCTGCGCAAGTCAGAAATTGGACAGCAGCAGCCAGATATACACATGGAGAGCTTTTCTACCAGTGCTCTCTCTGAAAGACCTGGGTGAAAAAGGAGATCTATACTTCTTTTTTTTTTATTAAAAAGGAAGAACTAAAGAAAAACTATTTTGCCTCTCCAGTTTTATTAGAACTACGCCCAAGCTTTTCCAGGTGACAGAGGACCGTAAGAGGCCTTGTGCTATTAAAGTTGCCTTTCTTCACCAAAACCTTCCAAAGGATTTCACTGGGTCACAGCCAATAACCAATTTGGGTAATTAATTTTCACCCATTTATTGCACATCTGTCTCTTGAAAGGATCCTTTATCCTTTTCATGCTGTTATATCCTGGAACGGTCTCTGGCTTGGTCCACCTAGCTCTCTCCCAAATGAGCGTGCCTGAGGAACTGGCACAGGCTGGGGATTGTCCTGGCTGCCCTCTTTTACAGGGTGAGACTGAAACAGCCTGGACAGGGTCTGTTCTCTGTCTGTTGGCAGGTACAAGTCTCCATTATACTCCCCTTCTTTGTGCCCTACTAAAGCAAAGTGAGAGAGACTCGCACAACTTATGCCCAGCCTCTCTCTTCATCAGGGTCAGGGCAGAAGGTTGAAAAGTTTGGGCTATGGATGTCATGTTAAGCAAGGCAGCTAAGCAGTCTCACAAGAGAGGAAGCAGAAAGAGACACCCATGGAGTCTGTTTAACTAAAAGAGCTATCAATATAATATACATTTCCATAGACATCTTGTTTTTGGTTGCCACATCAGAAAAAACAGGCATTGCTCGGCATTGTTGGAAGCAGCAAAATAGAGGGAAAAATTATCATCACAACAGAAAAACAATCCTGCAACCACTTCCCCACACAATGCCAACAGTAATGACATTTATTTATTCCATCAATTACCATTTCTGACTGCTGCAGCTGTAGCTCTCAAGGACAGGACAGGCGCACACTGCGATGCATAATGCATGCACCTAGCAGCGAAACGCGGGAATGATCTGATGCTGCTGAAGCTTTAACTCACGATGGCTTTAGCTCTGAATAAATTTTAATTAGACAAACACCTTTTTCCTGGCACTTAGGGGACTGCATATGTCATCTCTTGATTAATCCTTCAAAACCTGAGCCATTTTAATCAATTCCCACTCCTTGCAGTTACTAACAGTGTATACATGGTGTGCTGGGGAGCTACAGAGCAGGAAATGCTTTTCCTTTGTATCAGTGCCTGGGAAGTACAATGATTTTCTGCAAGTCTTTTCACACCTGGTAGGAAAAATGTCACTGTTACAGAAAGCTGTTCCTCTAAAAGTTTAATTAGAAATTACATATGGCCTGAATTTGGGAGGGGGGAGTGTCAGTGGACTATTGTTGACAATCACATCTTAATTTTGTACTAAATGAGCTTGTTATTTGTAAGATTGTGCACCGAAGAATCTGGATAAACAATTTTTAGATTATGAGTAGTCTGCAGTTTATTCATTTTGACTCTTTATATGTTACATGGTTAGTCAGTTATTTAACAAGGTATTTTTCTGCCCTCTGCCTGGATTATTGAACACTTCAAATAAGAGAGCAACCAGAAAAAAGTAACAATACCTCAACTCTGCTATGATTTTTCAGGTAAATGTTTACATTAAAATGTCACATCACACCTTAAGGATTCTTTTGAAATGTTCATCAATACCTAATATTATTTGATAACTTAAACACCAAAATTATATTAACTTGCTTTTCACAGTCTTTAATTCACAAGTTATCTAAACTAGTTCTGAAAAATGCAAACAACAATTTGTGACCACTCTGTGCAATGATCTGAAAGGATCCTCAAAATTAATTCTGGTGAAAAACTAAAAATGGGCAGATAATTTGTTGAAAATGTCATCACTGTTTTTTCAAGGAGTTCACCACTAACTTGTCCCTAGGCTGGCCGAAAGAATAAGCTGCTGTGAAAACATAACTTTTGGCCCTGATTTCAACAGGTAGAAATTAATTGTTCTCTTTACATGTGACATATAGAATTCGACAAATATAAAAGCCTACAGTTGCAATCTCTCTCTCTTTCTGTCTCTCTCTCCTACTGAGAAAGATGAGATGAGTGGCTCTGAGCAGATGCCTAACACTTGCACAGCTAAGTCAAGGTGGCTAAACAAAGGAGGCACATCTAAGTTAGAGCATCCACCAAGACTGCCTCCCTCTCCTTTTTATAAATTGAGGTTTACCTCAAAAAAACCAAGGTGGGGATTCTGAACAAGATATGGATGCTGACAGGATAGCTATTGTAATAGCTCCCACAAGTATAATACCATTAAACAAAGAAGTAGAGGCCTCCTGTGCAATTTCTGGATAATATTTGGGAAAAGCCTTATGAAGTACATACTGCAGTGATACAAAATACAGGCTGCAACTGAATGAGTACATACCTATAATGCAAAGACTATACTGTACATTTTCATATTTCCATATTTTACAGTCTTACATCACCTTGAGTGTTTTTTTCTTGGCATTTTTTTGTTATTTTTTTCTTAAAAAAATCCTCTCCCATCCATATGTTCTCTATAACTATTTGGCTGTTTGGCAAAGACATGTATTTGCACTATTTACCTTCTCTGGTTTACTTGCTCCTTCTGTTTCTTCTTCTTCTACTTTTTCTTGCACATTCTCATTTTCATCAAGAAGTTTCATGGGTACCGGAGGGGGAAGCTCATCCTCAACATCTGGTGTGTTGTCAAGAGGGCTTTCTGAATTTGCACTTTGGCGACTTTTTTTATTTCGGTCAACAGATGCATATTCTGCTGATTCAATTCTGCACTCAGGAATCTGATTCTGACCTTCAGAAACTGTCAGTGAAGCCTTTGATTTGCTATTACAGCTCCCTTCCATGCTGGCTACCGCTCCAACATCTTTAATTTCCTTCACAGTTTCATACAAGCAGTCTTCCACTATGTTCTCCTGAGAGGAGCTGTCTTTCAAGACCTCGTAAGGCCCTTCCATTCCAAGACCTTGATCATGTTCTGTATTTCTAGCAGAGATGAGGGTTTCCATGGTGTTGTTAGGGGGAATACTGGGTAGTTCCCGGCTCTGGTGACATTTAATGGACTTTCCAAGGCCGTCCTGTTGATCTAGCAGATCAGAGACAGATGTTTGTACTTCCTCATAAGGCTGGATACAGGCAGTTGTACTGTCCTCTGAGAGTACTAGGGAAAATTATAAAAGGAAGTATTTCAAAAAATTGCATGACCAAGAAAAGTGAATGCGATTTGGTACTCTCCACACCACTTTGGTTTTGTGTCTCATTGAAAATGATACTGATACTAATGCTGGCAAATGTCTAGTGGTCATCATGTTTATCAAAAGGTTTCAGTTACAGAGATTTCTGCACTCTACTGTTAAAATACCTTTCTCATAACATCTTAAATACTCAGTGCACCCTCAGTCACATTACCTAGCAACAGCATTCACAGTATGAACAGGGGATGGGTGGGTAGGTGCAGGTGTCCATAGATGTTCAGCTGTAGTCGGTTATATTGAGTGCTTACAGGCGGCTCGATAGTCTCAGACAGGCAACGCTGGTGGGAGGCCCTGAACCAAATGCCTTTAAAAAAGCCTCTTTTCCTCTTTCCATTTCCTTATCCTTTGGAATCAAAAAGGAAAGCGTTCCTGCTTCCTCCCTACCCAGCCCTCACCTTGTTTAACATGCTGGCCAAATGCCTCGCTGCATGCTACACCAGAAGCTCCTCACTGGAAGGCTATGCCATGCTTCTCTTAGTCTCGCAGCACATAATGTAGGTTGACAACCCACTAACGAGCCAGGCATATGCACAGAAGACTAGACTTCAGAAAGTAGTGTTAAGCAGAACGTGTTATTTTAAGTCCCAGAAGCAGGTCACATGTCACTGTCACTAGAGGGTCTTGGAGACTGAAATCTATGGGACTTCTCATCTTACAGTGCACATGTATGACATTTGCCTGCATTCAGGCATGGATGTATACATGGGCACATACAAGCATGTTTCAGGTAGTATATGGTACGTTACTTTCTGTGGCACCATTTCTTTGAAAAATCACTTCTGAATAGCTTTACTTTTCGTAGTACAGTTCCTATGGTACTCTCTCAGCAAAATCAACCCATTCTTCCATTTCATTTGTTGTGGTTTAATGCACTCATCTAGCAGTAAACACCACACGGCCGCTCGCCAACAGGACAAGGAGGGATAGTAGGAACTGTCCTATTGCATCCTGACTAGGACTCAAGGTGTCCTACTCACTACCCAGGATGGCTGCAGCCTTCCTGAGGAATACCAGGAAGCAGCATGGAGAAGCTGGAACACGTTTTCCCCTTCTGGTGCTTGCTCTTGGGGATTTCTGTGCTGTGCAGAGCTCTGTCACAGGACCCAGAAAGCACCTACTCCGTTCAGCCTGGTGGGGATAATGCTCCTGTGGTCATGGGCAGTAGCACAGAAGGGGTTGATGTAGATAAGGGGTTGGTGTAGATAGAAACAGTGCTGGCAGGTTGGACAAAGGAAAAAGAATACATTTCGTGGTGCTGCTTCCATAGACCTGCCCCTGCTCAAAAGGCTAGCAGAGATAGCAAAAGAAAGAACTATAAATAAAAAGAGTGCACAAAGTATAAACAAGAAATTAAGGCACATTGGTTCCTGCTGTTCAGAAGTGTTGTTGTGGAGTGTGTAAGCTGAGTAATATCAGACAGTCTGAAAACTGTCTGCTGGTTGACAGCACACCTTTTAGCAGCAGATTTGACAGCTGCATGTGTGGTGACTCGTCGCAAAGAGAAACGCTTCCCTCCTGCAGGGCTCTGCTCTGTGCATCAAGTCCCTTGGTGAGCCACACACACCTACACACGCAACAGGCCAATGGACGGCAGCAGCGATTAGCTGCAAAAACAAAGTTTAAAAATTCCTCTGAGGGGTAGAGACTGAATAGCTTAGCCTCTGGCTGCACAATGAGATGAGGAGGTGAGCTGTAAGTCAGGAGCGCAGCCCCTGGTGTCGGTGCCTAGTGTGGAGACAACAGTTGGCTCCCGGCAGCTCTGAGCTGAGAGCGAGTTTATTTTTAGGTGCAGCTGAGTAAAATATTTTCCAGTGATATTTCACTGTGAATAATTTTGAGTGTTCAGCAAAGCAAAGACTAAGGGAAAAAAAGGAAGCCTATTTTTGCTGCCTGTTTTTTTAAAATACAGAAATACAAGTGACAGTCTCCCACAGCACGGGACTATGATCCACAGCTGTAGTCCCTGGAGGAAGACCTAAAATATTTCCACAGCCTCCAGGAGTGAAGCACCAAGGTGCACTTGCATCTTCTGGTCACATTCCAACTCTGTAGATGGCTGAGATTAGGGAACGCTGCAGTCTTTGCCCGATGGCCTAGTCAATCTGCAGGTGTAGCTTGGTGGCACAGAGGAGGAGCTCAGCACCTTCCCAGTGCTGGCTGGCACGGAGGACTGGGAGCCGGGGTGCAGGTCTGTGCCAGAGCACATCTGGCAGGGAAGTGGAGATGCAGCCTAAAACACCAGCATCTCTGTGGGATGGGCTACTGAATTCCCAGCAAGGCAAGCGTGCTCACTGCGTTTTTTAACTTGATCATAAGATTTGTGTGAATTATGTCCTGTGCGAAGAGGACTGACTGCCCTCCAGAGAGCTGCGTGCCCAGCCACGGCCCTGGGGTAAAGCAGCTGGGCTGGTGTCAGACCTCCAGAGGTGAGCAGAGGGAAACACAGGGCGTTCAGACAAATGTAATGACTGTGTGCTCGGAAAGATGACAGCTAGAAACCTAAGTCTCAAGGGATCACCAATGTGTAGCTAACATGGGAGCTGTGAGTGAGGGGACGTGCCACTTGTTCATCTGCCCGCAGGGGCTGCGGTACTCACCCTCGCCATTGCTGAGTGCCCCGTTCTGCTCGCTGCTCGGAGGGGGCTCTGTGGCTGAACTCGTGATCGAGTGGCTGAACACCTCCTTATCGGAAGGCTGCAACACAAATTAGTGAGATTTGATCATGGTTGGATTAGAACAAACGTTTGCATAAATAGATACGTGACAAATTTCATTCTCATCTTGGGAGCTCTGACTTACGGCTGTTGTTGGCAGGAGCGTCAAACCATGCTGATGACACTCAAAGATTTAGGTGCTTGTTTTTACAGATCTTAAAACAAATAAATGCAAGTATGTCCAGAGTGATCTCCCTTCCAACTCTTATGGTAACAGACGTTACCACAGCTTCAAACCATGAGAAGACAGCAGCTTACAAATGGGTAGACTGTGCTTGCGCTGCAAATGGAGTGAAAGAAAGGCAGGAGATCTGCAGTGACAATGGTGGCAGAAAGAGCACTGAGAAAGTGCAGATTATTGAGGTTTACACAAGTTCTTCTCTTCTTCCTGTTTGCAACTTTTAAAGTTTCCCTTGCTCAACCATCTCCAAATTCCTGAGCTATTTTCCAACCTGCAGTATCTTGCAAGGAGCTTGGTGCACGCCAACCACAAGAGAGACACTGCCAGAAATAAACACTTACCACATTCATCAGATTTTCATGATCTCCATTCTGATGTTTGGCCTTCTTTTCCCTTAATGAAAAAGATGTATGAACTGTTACTACAGATTATGCTAATATACAAATGCGTGTCATTAACAGACCTTACACTCCTGCAGGGACCAGAACTGTGATTCACAAGAATATGAAATATTGAAAATGGAATAACTGAAAATTGTTACAGGGACTGGTATGACCTCTGTGTAAGGTCACCATCAAGGCAGGGGGGTGAACATATCTGAAGAGGTACAACAAATACACAGTATAAGAATGCAGTAAGGAATAACTGATGATAATAAAAATATTATTGTCAATTTAATAATATATGAAATGTTCAGAGATACATGAGATACATGTTTTGGTTACGGACCACCTGGGGAGTTCCTTAAACTGTGTCAGTGAGAAGTATTTATCCTATGAAGTAGAAAAGGCCCACAAAATCCAGCTTTGTCCCAGTCAGGATGTTAGTAGTAATTAATAATAAGCATGAGCAGTTCAAGAAGCAGCTCATAGCAACACATGCCTTGAACTTAATTTTAAAATTAATCCTGCTTCACTGGGTGCTTCATAGGACTCAAAGTACGGATCATGTTTCCAGTCGCTACCATTTTGGAAATACAGCTTGTATTATGAAATACTGTAATAAACCATGAGCTTAAAATAATAATAGTAATTCCCCTAGATGAAAAGGCAAGTAAAAAGGTGAGAAAATATTGATATTAATCTGTGCTTCTTCTGAAGTCTGCAGTGCACCACAGTTCCCACATTAGCAACTGTTAAAATTGTACGTAATTGGTAAATAAGAAAATGGGGCAAGTGAGTCTGCACCAATGCAGAACATAGTTAGTCTACAAATACTTAATTTCCTCCCTAGAAGTTTTTCTGACTCTGACATTTTAGAAAAGAGCAGATTTTGTTCAGTTTTCCATGTCCTCAACCATTTTTGAACAGTAAGGAAGGAATTTAGCGTAACTGCTTTTATGCATAAAAAACCAATCCTACAGAATGACCTGAAATAAAAGATATTGCATCCAGACTAGCAACGCAAGAATTTATTATAGAGCATCACCAGGCAGTTTCTCACAATATATCTCTGTAACTGCAAAGACATACTGAGTGGTGAGATTCTGTCTTAAAAACATCTTTCTAGAGATGTTTCAAGGACTGGAGTGTTACAAGACAAAACATGGTACCTAACTACAATGTTTGTTGTAGGCTTAAGGGTTTTTAAAATAGATTTTATGTTTTTCAATTAAAAAAAAACCCCAAACATATTTCTACTATTTTTACACAGGTATCACAGGAAACTGTGATGAATAGGAAGATACTGAAATGTCACCTAACAGCTTACAGTGTAACAAAAGCATTTCACCTGAATCATATGAAATTACATGTTCCACCTCATGCTTTTTAGGGTTTCAGTCAACTTCTAAGGTCTGCTCTTGCCCATGACTGTTTTATTGCAGTGTGGGCACCAGAGAAATCCTGCTGGAAAACAGGGCTTTCTAACAGACATACATGATGTCAACATAGGTTCTTTTATGGCTGCACAGCTTCCTCATCACTCTCAATGCTGAAAGAACATGCTCCTATAGGCACAAGCATCCCAAACAAAGATTTTAGTGCTGCTCCCCCACTTCCCACGCACCACGGGCTGTGACAGCCAGTGTCCCCTCATGCTCCAGGCTTCAGCTTAGGAGAAAGTTCACCTAGCAAGATCAGTAGTATTTTTCCTTCACAGAAAAAAAGATAAAAATTAGATCTTAAAAAAACCAGAGCTGTTCAAATTCAGGTTTGCTGAAAACAGATTCTGTACTGTACTTTTTAAATTTCTGTACCTAAGTCTTCAGTAGTTCTTGCTAACTAGTTATTCTTGAAGCTGTTTCAATCCCCACACTATCTGACTCAAGAAATGTTTCTGCTCTACTGAGCTCCTGAGCCTTACCTGTTGCAGCTGGAGCAGAGGAAGATGAGGAAGGTGAGGAACAAGAGTGTTGTCATAGCTGCCAGACTTCCCCACAGGATGATGTGGACCTGTCCACTGCCTAAGAAACCAGCCTCTGGCCCCATGGTACTAGCAGGAGCTGGTGTCACTTGCGGATGAAGAGCTTATTCCTTGGAGAAGGCTGGCATCTGCGCTTGCGTGCACTTTGTTTCTGCAGAAAGAAAAACACCACTAGGGGTTAATATAGACTTTAAAGATAATGAATGTGACAGCTACAAATCTGGCAGGAGAGATTTTCAAATCCAGATCTTACAAAAAAACCAGTTTTGAGTACAAGCCAGCCAGCCAAAGTGATTTTCAGTGGCATTTCTGATGGTGACATAGAACAACCCTTGTCAAATATTAACAGAAGCTGTTAGGTATCTACAGTCTCAATGCAGATGAAATGTAGTACACTATTTCTGTACTTGGACTTTGAGGAAAAAAGTGTATAAACTTACTTTCAGGAACTGAGTAGTCTATTTTGCAGTGATATTTGTTAACTTCACAGAAAACTGAGCTTTCAAAACTAACTACAACTTCTGCCACATTAATAAGCCAAAGAGAGAGCTGCAGCAGGCGTTCACCTCCTTACCTCTCAATGTCTCCTGCCTGCACGTGATTTGGTGCTTCAAGTGTAGTGACAAATAAGCTAGGTAAGTCTTTGAAAGGAATACCACAAAAACCTTTCTCACAGTGGATCAGTTCTAATCTTATTTCAATGTGAGATGCTTATTTTCTTAATAGTATGTCTAGAGAGTAATAATACTGAACTTTCTTTTTTTTTGCTTCTCCCCATCAGAGTCTAAGAAAACAACTAATGAGAAAAGTAGACACAGATGTTAAGACCACAAATAAACACAACTTTTGCTCCAGCACAGCAGCCCCTGAAGAAACATCGTGGGTTAGCAGCATTTATAATATATAAGCTTTGGTATACAAGTTATTCTAAAATGTTGTAGGGTTTTTAAATTTAATATACTGTTGACATGGTAAAATTAAAACAAAAAAAAAGTCTTTCATTCTGCACTGCTGAAGATATCAAATTCTCTGTAATTTAGGAACAGGTTATGCAAAGTCAATTTACAGGCTTTCTGCCAGACTTTGAGATTAATAAACACTGAAATATAATACAATGGCTAAGAAATGAGCAGTTGTCTTTTGGGAATGAAAAAGTAGCACAAACACAAGATTGAAAACATCTCAAGCCACTAAGACTTTAATTTTATGCATATATATTCATATATTTTAATATACAAAATATGTATGTACACATATATGTTTTGTGTTTGTGTACTGGAAGCACACTTTGTAATAGCAAATTCAATTAGGTACTGATTTAAAAGGAAATCTAGTGAGTCAGCAGAAGAAACTCAACAACTAAGCTGGGTGACCGGGTAGCTCTTAAAAGTAACATTTATGTTCTTACATAAAATGCGATTGTCGATTTCTACCATGTAGGATCAGACTTCTGGAAACCTTTCAATAAGAGTCAATTCATACTAATTTCTCCATGGTGGATAAAAGCTTTTTTTTTTTTTTTCTTTTTTTATGATATTAATGGCATCGCAACAACTTGAAATGGGAAGAAACAAAAAAAGATGGAAAAAGTTGCCAATCCTGAAAAGACAAACTTCAAAGTATAGTTAAATATTTCAAGTTTGGACAAGTTGTAGGAAAGTCAGATAATCTGTAACTTCTCCAAACCCACAAACACACAGGATGGGAAGAGTAGGTGTCGCACACTTGCCAAAGCACAGACATGGCTTACTGGTAGCCTTGAGCACCCCTACCAAAGAGCCACTACTCTTTGGGGACAACTGCTGCCAAGCAATGTGCCTCTGTGGTTTTCTTAGTAGAGCTTGAAAAAATAAACATTTAAATGCAATGGCAGACCACTCTACAAATTATGTATATTGCAGATATGACCCTGAAACAGCCCTGCCTTATCCCTATTTTAAAGCAAAACAAGTTATTTCTACAGCGAGTCATAGTCACATCACTGACTGTGAAATGGAGAGACTTAAGAGAAGCAGAATCAGATTTAGTCAGGAGAAAACTTGGTGTAATGCCTGCAAAGACCTCTCTGATGAGGTGCAAGGGCACTGTGCACTGGGATGGATTCCTGTAGAGGTGATGGACCATCCTCATTTAGAAAATACTACAAAGCACACTGCACTGGCTGCCTCAGCTAGCTCCAAACCTTTGTTAAGTGTTTTGAATAAAAAGTATTATTTCTTTTCAACTTGTATTTTTTCTGAGTTTTCAAAGACGTTTTCTGACATGTTAAAGCTTTTAAATATTACTCTTAAAAGATCTTTTACCTTCTTTTTTTCCCATCCTTTTGCCTTTTAAAAAAATACTAATTTTCTTCCTTCCTTGGAAAAAAAAATGAAATGAAAATGAAATGTGAAAAAAATGAAAAATTAATAAAATCTTTTTTTTACAGCATTTTTCTTTCTTAGTTTTCCCAGTAAATAAAAAGAGAGAATGCAAATGAAAAATAAATATTTTTTCTCCCTTTTTTAAAAAATATTGGACAAAGAAGAATATAGCAAAAAGAAAAGGGATTTCAAAATATTTTTCTTCTTCTGAAAACAGAAACACGTGATTATTTGTTTTTTTAAAGGAGATACAAAGTTGTCTTGAGTGTTATAATTGAAATTACTTCCACTAATAAGTTCATTATTTTACCTACTCTGAAGACCAATACCAAATTCCCCTCAGAAGACTACGTAATATACCAAAAGCTAATACAGCAGGAAAAGTTATTCTACACATACATTCTTAAGGCTGCTGGCTTTTAAATAAAGATAATATTTGAGCTAAGGAAAGCTAAAGACGCACAGGGAGCAGACCCATGGAAAAGCTGCATCTTTGAAGACTTCAGTAGAGATTTAGGAAGTGGTGGGATGAGCAGGAGTTGAGACTGAGCTCTAAAAAGGAGTGAGATCAGAGAGAAAGAGTCAAGGGAGACCTACGTGCAAATGTCAGGAGTATAGGGCAGGACTGAAGGTAGACATGAGACATCCCAGCAGGCAGAAGCCAAATGGAGCAAAGAGAACAACGATGGACGGAAGCTGTATTTAACCTACAGCAAAAGACTAAGAATTCAGATATCAAAGCTTTGACTGTAAGTTGAGAGAAAGAGGTCAGAAAAGGTTGGAAAAGTACAGGGGAACTTGAACCGGGGGGCAACTGCTGGAGACAGCAGTTAACCTGTGCAAGCAGAATGGAAGAATACATTGGAACAGACTGATGACAGATGAAGACCTGTGTGAAGGAAGTTGAGCAGGCAAGATGTGACCAGTGACTCCTGTTACCTCCTTGAACAGTGAGAGTTTGGCACAAGTGCTGGCCAGTGACTCCTGTTACCTCCTTGAACAGCAAGAGTTTGGCACAAGTGCTAGAGGACCTGGAAGCTGCTCAGCATACAGGACAACCAGAAGTATATATAATTATAATACAAAAAAAGCATGTCTACATTCACCTTCTGTGAACCCTTCTCATGAAGTGCCATCAGAGGGCTTACTCCTACTGTTTAACACCTCCCAGACAATGAGGCTGAAGTAGTATTCATTCTGGCTGATGCCTTTAACACATTAGAGCTTCTGAAATACTTGAAGCTGGACAAGCACCCATCAGCTGCCCTGACCAGCCCTCGACAGAAACCCGAGAGATGTTCTGAAAATACAACTCTCCAGACTCCCTCTGCTTCCACTTGGTGAATGCCTGGACACTAAAATGTTAATGTATGTCTAATATAATGAATTTTGGAGCTGCTTCAAAGACTAGCTTTGAAGATAAACTTATCTGCAATCATAACTGTGGAACAAGCAGATTTCAAAAAGCTCTTAGACAGCCGAAATTCTTAACTCCTGCTTTTACAATAAAACGTGATATTGTGCTGCCCTCTGGTGAATTTCTCCATTCGGGACAGGGATTTGTGGCTCTTGCGGGGGTGCTTCAGAGCTGAATGCAAACCCAGCTGCTAAAGATAGAGCTTATGTGGGGCCTTTCATCTGCTGGGCTTGAAGAAAGTCCTACCACCACCCTTGCGAGACTGCCAGACTTCAATAGTTTGACCTTGCAGAGAGACATCACTGAGACAGAATAACAGTCAATTGAACTGGGTTCGGTCGTTTTTTTATTTTTTTTTTTTTTGTATGTGAAGATTTTTTAAGATGAAGATTTCTCTAGTTGTACCCTTTCCACAGAAATGTTGAGACAAGTTGCTGGGGATGCCAAACTGTAAAAATGAGCAATAGAGACAGGCCTGGAACACCTGGATAAGAAAACTCTGGTTATTTCACCTAAGGCAAAATGCAAACAACAGTTTGCGTTCACATTTCAAAGCCACCATCAGTTCAGGAAACTAATTTTTACACTATATTGAATAACATTTCTCCTTCTTGTGGGAACTTTCTCTTGCTTTTTAGACATCAATATTTGCCATTAGTGGAACCTATATGACAAATAATGCCCATAGCCATTTCCTCAAAATTGCACTTAAATGCCCAATTACGTTTGCGGTTTCAGAAAGACAAATATTTCATTGCACAACCTGCACTTTCACAGTGAATAATGTGTTATTTTTCCTTGCAGCTGTTGCAGGGATAAGGCAGAGCTGAGGCGG
>NW_010136720.1:18176-39704 GCF_000699245.1 Pterocles gutturalis | reverse complement strand
GCGTACAACATACAAATGCAGATTTGTTGCCAAACTGAAGGATAAAAAACTGTCCCTGGGGTGAAGCAGTTTTGAGCCCAAAATACAGGCTGCAATTTTAGGGAGCACATCAAGTGAAAATTTTAACTAGTGAGGAAGCTGCTGCAAAAGCTTGGACTGACACCTGAACTCCTTTGCAGCCTGGGAATCAACAGATCCAGCGCACTTCAGGTCCAGGATCTGACCTGGGTTTTCTGAACAAAGACCTGTTCCAGCTTACAGCAAAACATGTAGGGGACGTGCTTTGTGGGAGGCAGCCACCATGCTGGGAGGCCCGGCAGGAGATGGCAGCGTGTCCCTCTCCCACCGCCTTCCCCTTGGCTTCTGGGTTTTACAACTGTTCATTCATGTCCTGCTGCAAACCACGCTCACCCTACCCTTTCCAGAGGGGAAAGATTGGGAAAAGCCAATGGCTTCACCTCTCTGGGCTTCGTAATGAATTATAGATGGAGCGTAGGCAAGGGAAAAAATTGTTCTGACAGCTGAGCGATTTTGAATGCGAGAAGCCAAACACGACAGGACAGGAGGGATCCCGGGGAGGGCTGCGGGATCGTGACTCCCTGTCCTGGGCTGTCAGGCTGGATTCGGTAACAGGGGCACTGCCCACGAGCTTCACGTGCTCATCTCCACGCTGAGCCTCAGTTACAGGGCTCCTTCTCGGGCTGCTTGGTCTCCTGCTGCTCTCTTCTCCTTCCCTCCCCTCCTGTTCCCCGTGCCTTCAGTGATCCGCTGCTCAACTGCAGAACAGATCAGTCAGAGCACCCAGTCTGGAAGATCCGCTCCACTGCAACAGTGCAGATCTGGGAGGGAGACGGGAGAGCGGAGAAGAATGTTGTAATTTTTAAATGAGATTTTTATTGTAATTTTTAAATGAGATTTTTATTGCTCTGGTAGCAAGCCCCTGGAGGGGCATGTTAAACCAGAAAACGGTGAAATACAAGACATGTGGAACCACATATTGAGACAGGGGCTGAGAAGTATGAAACTAATGTCCTCTTGTCTCCATCCAGCTGCACTGTCCTTCAAACACAAAACCAGAACAGAAACCTGGGCTACAACAAATGGCAGTGGCAGAAACAGTCCTGCAGGTGCAAGTAACACCCCCGGACATAGATCCTTTTATCTTCTGTTTCTCTGAATCCTGAAAACAGACTTTCTCTATGAAGCTAGTGTCCTACAGGAGACGTAATGAGGTTCTGTTACCTTCCTCCCCCTCCAGAAAACTCCCTCAGTGACTTCAGACACAGCTCAGGCACCAGTGGTGCAGTGTATCTCCGAGTGCCAAAGACTGAGCACGTCCCTTGTGTGTGACATCCTCAGGCCACCCTGAAGAAAACACCCGAAGGAAGGGAATACGTTACCCCAACTCCTGCACCAACAAACAACACGCTTGATTTAGAGACGAGGGAGGACATGGCAGATGCACTTACTCAGTCCAGAACCACTGCATGTCAGGACTGTTCCCTGTGTGCATGGAGACACTACGCCTCTGGCAGGGAAATGGCTTTGTGCTCCTGGCACAAGCTGAAGTGTAGCACGATGGTGAACTGGGTTAAAATGAACTTTAAGCATGATTCCTTCACCCAAATAGACCTCCTCTAAACCTCTTGACTTTAAAGTGCAACTGTTTTCTGACCTGTTCCACCACGCGGCCTTGCCACGCTGTCTTTAATGGCGGAGCAGCTGGAGGCAGCTCCTGAGTGTCCTTTGCCACAGCTGGGGAATTCCTGATAGCACAACCCGATACAGCCTTGCACCTACATTTTGTGACACCATCAGGGCTGGCTTTTGTCCCTGCATGGGCAAAGTACTTGGGCCAAACTTTTCAAAGGTATCTCCTCCTGCAGGTCCTGGTTTGGAGCCTGCCTACAGAAGCGGATAGGAGTTGTGCTCTGAACATTAAGGCTACATGCATAGCAGTAAATTAAACGTGTTGGGAACCATTGTCTTGTACTGCAGCCAGCTGGCATGGTACAGCATGAGCCCATACTGTTAAACTTTCTTATTCTCCACAGAATGGTGGTTGTATCCAAATTGTCTTCTAGGAGTGGTGCCTGACCAGAGCTAACTCCTGAGCTATGTTTGGGATTAGTTGGGGAAAAAAAAACATTTTACTGCAGCCAAAATTATGCTTCAGGCTGTTCTAACGTGGTGAAACCACATCCTTTGTATCTCAGACTGAGAATCTGGTAACAGTGGGTCCTTTTGTCCTCGATCCCCCTGTTCCTGCTTTTCTCTCAGTACTCCTCCTCCACAGGACATGCCCAGCTTTCTACCCACTCCAGCTTCCCTCACACAGTTCCCAGTTCAGTTTGCTGCCTGGTGCAATCACCTCTGCTATAGGTGACAAAAACTACATTAAGATACCAAATAATGCAATAAGCATGTGTGAGTACCTACTAAAGTAACTACAAAGATGTTTAAATTATATCAAAAAGAGAAAATTCAGATAATTCTCAGGCATTGCTACATTAAAATAGACGATACTGTGGAACAGCCTGAATACACAAACATTATCCTTGCTTTAAATTGATGCTAGGAACAGAAGAGCAATTGCAACTGAAAGCCTCTGGAGACAACAGGCAACAGGACTGCTGTCTAGACTGATGTCCCACTCAGCAGAACCTCTCCTAACACCCCAGTATCACCAGAATCAAGATTGTGAAGTTTCTTCCAAAGCACTGTAAGGAAGCTGTAAGGCTGATTTGTGGTACTGTTTCTGCATCTGCATTGCCTTGCTTTGGCTTCTAGCTGTGTGTCGATCCAGTACTGACCTACACAAAACCTGAAGACCAAGATCACCTTTCTCACGCAGTACCTGCTGCAGTTCACTTTTGGTGTTCCTGTGCACTAAATCAGGACAAATCCTTTCCTACAACCGATTAAATCTCTTCTGGTGCAGTTGTGTTTTGAGCTGCTGGGCTTGGCAGCACCCATTTAATGAGAACAGTTAAAGGCAGACACGTCTTATTCCAAGCAATGAAGAACTGCTGCAGGAGACCAGATGTGCACGTAATTAAGGTCTGGTCCTGAAAGCCTGATGCTGGAAGGAATTACTGACATGGACTGCGCTGCTGTTGCAGGCTGTCAGACAAGCCTTGCAGAAACTGTGTGTGCCGTAAGCCTTCAAAATAGTTCATGTTTCTGCTTTGTGAAGCAGCTGAATAATGAGTTTCTGGTATAATTCCCCACTGTATCTACTGTTACAGAAATCATAGCTGGCTTATCAAAGGATGTGTGTGCTCCATAATGCAAAACCAGATCTAAGGCAAAACTGAACAGTCCCAAACCACTGGTCACTTTTAACCCCTTCTAAGTCTTAACATCTCCTGAAAAGAAACCAAGTCTCTCTAAAACCATCTATCTGGCATTGCATTGCAGAAAAACTAAAGAAGGCCTCTGCAGCAGTAAATGCTGATCTACACCTCAGTCTGCATTCATACTCCAATCAGCTCATTCATGCCTTGTCAGACCACATCACCTCAAGGTCAACCTATTCAAAGTTAACCAGACTTCTTCCATGCTTCTCTCTCTATTCCTACTAGAATTTTAGCAATTCCACAGGAGCCTGCATCATAGGCTGCCTCTCCTCCTCAGAAGGACATCTGGGAAAGTGGGAAGAAGCTGGACAGTAACGTGAACAACTAAGCATGTGAATTCAAGAACTTGCTTCAAGGCAGTGGAATAGTTTCTATTAAAATGGTGGAGAATTTTAGCAAATAAGAGATATCACCAACGAGGTTTTCTTAATAGACCGTAAAACTGGATTTTCAAAGAAAAGTGAGCATAAGTGCATGTGAACATGATTATGTCCCAGTGAAACACAGTCTGCATCCTGAGGTTAATGCATGTGCATAATTATGCACCTAACTGGTCTCATAGATAGCTCATTTATATCCCACATTCACAAGGTCTTACTGTGTATAAACCATACGTTCACAAACCTCCGCCAAAGGTATCTTCCATTATAAATCAGGTCCTGAACGAACAGGTTTTTAAACCAATAACTTAATGCTCACAAATTCATTCCACGGTGGGTAATAAAGTTACCCCCGTTTCACTACCAGCAATACAAAACCCCCCAGCATGAGCAGGGAAAAACGGAGTGCTGGGGATACAGCTTGCAAATGCGGAGCATTGGCTGGGCTTGGCCAGCTGCTGAGGAAGAAACTGATAATGAAGCCTCTGTGAAACAGCTCCTAGGAAAACCACTGCATATTTTCCCCAGGCTTTAGCAGCCAAATAATGACTGTCTCGAACGCGACAGCAGAAAAGCTTTATCCGATGAGTGACCATGCCAAAGACTACAGCTTAATTGTAGCATATTATGCTCTTTCCCACACCCCCACAATATCCCATATTGCCTTCTGGCTGCAGTGAAGTAATTAGACCACGATTACTGCATACTTTAGAGCATATAGAAATAAAAGCTGTCTTTGTGTAGTGTCTTCAAGCTCTGACACAACCACTCCTGATAGCTTTGCTTTTCCTGGAACTAGATGCTATTTCATATTAAACACAGCCTGTTTACAATTGCACTTTGCTGTTTATGTAATTCTACCATGGCAAGTCCCCTTTCAGTCTTTGCAGTGCGACAACATTTTGAGCAAACCTTATTCAAATTCAGGTAATAATAATGGAAACAGAGAAATTCCCCCAAGCCTGGGAAGTGGGTACACACAGAGATTGCCTCTGTCATCTGACCTAAAAGACCTCTAAAATCCATGGCAATCGTACTTGTTCTCAAACTGGTGTTTGAATCAGGCCCATGAAACACAATGGGGAGATAGTACTTTTCCAAAGGCTACTTCCATTTCCATAGGACCCTGAACTTATAAAAATACAGAAGATTGCAAAATACGGAGCAGCAAAACACAATACTCTGATTATCCCCAATGAAATACTGCTGAAGAAGAAGTGGGACTTCTTTTAAAAAACCAAGATTCCTACTTAGAGTGGGATTCAACTTGTGTATGTTTACATCTCTAAAAACAGGCTTCATCTAGACGCCATCTATGGGACCCCACTGAAAAAATATTACCTCTGTTTTCATCACAGGAAAAGGCTAAATGACTTCCACTGATACTTAACTTCTAGACTGCTAAAATTTTAGTACTTATAGTGAGATTAACTTTACCTAAATGGAGAAATTATAAAATGCCTTGTATCGAACTGTCAGGACATTACAGCCTTTTAATGTGCCTTGAGTGAGATTCCCTCAAAATGAAGAACACCAAAGTTATTCCAATTTTGAAACACCTAAGCAAAAGAATTTTAAATCTAAAAAACCCAGATTACTGAGTGTAAATGGTAGCATATAATCTATAGATATAAAAGTTTGGAAGACAGGAGTGTTCCAGGGAAGCTAAGTGATGGTCCTTGGAGGCAGAGCATCAGAAGAGCCTGTTATATTTAAGATTAAATAAACTTGAAGCAAAAGGAATTAGGGAGAATTGAGCTGCGTAATATGCTACAGCAAGAGAGGCAGTAGTCATTTAACTTAATGACAGACCAATTTTAACAAGAGTGTTCGCCTTGTGATGCGCTTTGTAAAGGTGAAGAGCTCTTTCAAGCTCAAATTCCTCATTATTCAGTCTTATCAATTCAATAAAGTGATTTCTAACTTTTTTTGTGTTTGTATTTCATTATCAAAATCAACTTTTCTTAAACATTTGGTTCATATATGCAGGGCCTTATTCACTGCTGGAGACTGTCCCTGTCCTGAAGAGTTTGTTTTACCTAGATAAGACCAAAGCAGCACTTGAGAGAATCCCTGGGTAAATAACTTCCTTTGCATGAAGAAAACATTCAATACAAACAAGGATTTGGCAGGTTTTGAAGAGCTCTTTGTCAGAGATGAGAACTGATCCCAGATACCTGGTGTCCCCGGCAAGTGCCGCATCTATGTGATCTTCCTTTTCTCCTTTGAGTTGAAGGCACAGCCATGTGGTTCTTGAGGGGAGGTGCTGCCTTAACTTCAGTCATCTAAAAATAATCTAAACTTGCTGCCTGTACGCTCTGCATGGTCAGTAAAGACTAACTTCCGCCTGTGGAGAGAGGAGTACCTTCAAAGGTAGAGGAGACTAGGTATGACCTTCACATCTGATCATACCTAGTCTCCTCTTACAGACCAGTGAACTTTCCAACACCTAGATTTAGGAAAGAAGATATCTATAAACCATGGACAAAAGCCGGGGAGGTTAATGTGTGGTGACCTGCTGGGAAGGGTCTTCAGATACACTCCTTTGAGTTGACTTCCCTGTTGACACATCAGAACAAAGAAGCCTTTCTGCAGTGGGAGCAGCACTGACAGACCAGGTCTTTTCATGGCCTCACGTTGTTGCACCATTTCATTGCAATTTCTTTCTGAGACTAGCATAACGCTGTCATTCTGTCCTTTCAATTGGAAGCAGAGCTGGGGCAAAGGAAAACACTGCTTGCTTGTGATAGTTCAGCATATCCTGCAGCTTCACCTCCCCACTGAGGTGCAGACACTGCCCTGCTTGTTGGCTGGAGCAGTGTGGGGTAGGGAGGCAAAATAAACCCAACGGTTTCCTGCTCCCTACACCAATGTCCTGGCACGTGGTGCATTTTGTCTGCCTGCTCTCCTGCAGTGGAGAGGGAAATCTAAAACTCTGGGCTTAATCCCCATGGACTGAGGCAGCAGAAGCTAATCATGGGTCCTGTGGGAATGATCTATGAGCTGGGTTCCCCCCATGCACACCCAACCCCCTCACTCCCTCATTATGACACACAGCAAATACAATTACAAGATCTAATGAACTGCAACTAATGTAATTCTGAAAGTCTTCACAGCTAATGAAAACCATGTCTTCTCCTTTTCAATTTAATTGAGATGTTTGGTTCATACACTGTGGAAAAGAAACCCTCCATAAAGCTATGTATGAATATTGCGTTTACATATTGAACAGCTGCAGTTGACTGTCACAGTTTTGGGCTCTTTCTTCTTATTGCTGGATATTTAATGATAGGAAACTATCTGTGAAGAGAAATGGACTTCAGAAAATAAATACTTTCTCACATTGTTTTAAGGTAAATCTCCAGTCTGCATGTTATCCAGTAACCACCACTTTGCAATCTGAACTTGGTACAAACAGCAAATTTACTCAACATGAATAAACCATGACCCTAATAAAAATACACCCCTCTTGCACCTAAGCAAGAATCAGTAGTCAGAATTTGGCCTATAGCTTGTAACCTTGAATTTGTTGAATAACAAATGACTAAAAAAAATATATTTTTTTTCCCCTTCCTTCAGTCTGTTCTTTTTGCTGCCTGTTGGCATCAGTTTTTCTGCAATTTAAGCATCGTTAATGCTGCGAGACATCCCCTGCCTCTGTGTTTTCCCATGTTACTATCATTAGCATTATTTTAGCAGGAAGCGCTACAATATGGGTGGCACTGCAGAGAGAGGATAAATACATCACGCCTCCTGCAAAAAGTTTTTAGCTTTGAGTTAAGAGCTGCCAAAGCGTGATGAGAGAGAAGCAACTGCTGGTAGGCAGGACAAGCAGAGCATCACATCACTTCAATCAATCAATAACCAGCCTGGCTTTTCTTCTTCCAGGTTTTTTTGTTCTGACCCAAATCATTACTTTTCCCCCATAGAACTTAATCTTGTTAACGTTTTGAAGGAGAAGAGCAAGACTGGAATTCGATGAAAACCTGTACTGGACAGAGGATAACTGTGCTCCAGGGACAGGAGAGACAGTCAAGACAGACCAGGTAAGAAGCAGAACAGTCTTACACTGGTGTTGCACGAAGGGAAGAGCAGATGGCAAGCACGAAACCTTTGCATGACTGGTCAGCAGTCAGCCCGTCTTGTTCACGCAGCAGCTGAGAAGAGTATTCCAGCTGTGCAGATGTGACCACAGCATCGCACGCACCCGCACATGCACCAGAGGCCTGGGCCCACATCCACGTGCACACACACCACAAAGGCAGCTACTGCCTCCGTGCCTGCATGGCCAGGAAGCCTTCACCTCTGTCATCCTGCCTCCTTCTGGTACCTTCACCCACCCTCTGCCATCTGCGGAGCCTCGTTCCTCCTTCCACAGTCGCCTCCTCCTCCTTTCCAGATGCCACGGCGATGTTGCCATGGCCTGCCTCTGCCTCATGGCTCTGTGAGCTGCCATCAGTTCTCCACCCACCTCCAGGCTTGGTCCTTCTGGCAGGGCACCACCACCCTTGCCATTAGCTGAGCATTTCTCACCCTGGTCACCCTGGGCAAAAATTTTGTTTTAGCACTTCTTCCCCCCTGAATTATTTTTCTCTAATAACATACCAATCAAACGTACTCACACAAACTCCCTATAAATTAACAGTACTGATATGAACATCTGTTGATTACTTTGGTTATGGCTTATTAATATTAGGATGCCCAAGTGGTGAGAAAAGGCAGGGCATCTCAGAAATACAAAGGACAAACGACAAGGAATACATGAAAACACTCTCTCGGAAAGAGAATGAAACAATAGGAATGAAGCAGTAGGATTGCTTACTTAAAATGTGATAAATAACATTAAGTAACATACAAGACACAAACATAGGCATATAATGAGACGTCAGCTCAAGAATGTATAGAGCCGCTTGTCCCCCCAAGCAATTTCAACAGCTCTTTTACAATTTACCATTACATCACTGTTACAATACCCTGCTCAGGTCTGATTTTCCTTCACCAAGCAGTCTGGATTTCACCTGCCTTATCTTTATTCTTTAAGAAATTTGCCATGCTCAGGCCTGCTGTAATACCTCCTGAAAGTGGCTCAGTTTAAAAGATAACCTTACACTATATGGTGAACAAACCTCTTTTTATCCCTTTCCATTGCTTAGGGAGACAGTTTTATTGTAAAGCAATCAGATTCTGCAGAAAGAAACAGTTTAATGGGACAGTTTTCAAAGAAATCATTCACCAATCAAGAGGGTGACCATTAGTTATTAAAGCTGAAACACAGGTTAATTCGATGGCAGCAATAGTAACTTAATTTTTCCTTTTGTTGAAAGATTTTCTCTACTACAACGAACAGCTGGCTAACTGCCTGGAGAGCAGAGGTCATCCAGCTCTGCATTTACTTAGGCGCAATATCAAATTGATCTGCTACTTTCAGAAAAACTACTGTGCCATCCTTTTAGAGAACCCTTTTCAAATTTTCAGCTGACTTGTAACACAGGACTGTAGACCTTAGGTTGGGGCAGCTGCTAAACTACTTGCTTTGCTATGTATTTCCAGGAGTTATACAGCCAACAGGAGAAATGCAAGACTGAGTTCAGCTGGTAGAAGGCATAAACAACAGAAAGACTCATCACTCTATTTACCCTAGTTTCACAAGTCTAAACATAGCAGAAGGGAGCTAACAGATATTATGTGGGCAAGAATGAGAGCCAGATTGGTGAGGGAGAATTTATTCTTAGAAAATCCCTCATTTTTGAGTGGTTGCACACAGGCATGCACTGACCCAAATAGATCATGGCTCCTATCATTCCCTAGTGCATGCAAACAGATAAAATGTTGACGTGCACCAAAAAGGTTTGGGGCAAAACAGCAAGCAAAATCTGCATGGAAACTGCCAAAAAAAGAAAAAGCACAGCAGCTGGTACACAACTGCTAATAGGCAAAGACAGCACTGCTGGCAAACACAGGTGAAGGCAAGGAAAAGGCAAAATGATGATAGAAAATTCAAAGGTCAGCCCAAACAGATGGAGAAAACAAGCCAGTTACCATCAAGTACCTACTGCTGTCTCAGAAGGACAGTCATTTGACCTATGGCAGGATGCCCACTTTATTCCACTGTGCTCGTGTTGCCCAGTGATCAAGACTCAGGGCCACTGATTTCCCCCTGGTGCAGCTTTCTGATTTGTCTGGATTGCCCATGTTGCTGTTCTGTCTCTACAGATGAGACTGGAGGACTGGGGACCACGGGTCAAATCCACAGTGCATCTCACCAGCTGAGTTACAGAGCACAGCAGTGCAGTAACACAGGCAGCAACTAAAGTTTTCTCTCCTTTCTTCCTCTCAGCCCTTCCATAGTTGTTTTCATTTCCTATCAACAAAGTCCCAGGTGGCACTGCAGGCTCACAGAAACATCACACATGTGATGTGATGGGTGGGAGTCAGCCACCCGTCATGAGATGCGCAAGATGCCCAAGTGTGTCTATGTGTGAACAATGTGTCTGAGCCTCCTGCATTCCCAGGCAACGGAGCCTCTCCAGGGATGCAGCTGACCAGCCCACGGGGATACCATTGAGTTGCCTAAACATTGGCAGCTAGGACAACTTGAATTGCCTGAGGACACCCAAACTATCTGGATGTCTATGCAGATATGTCCATGGAGATGGACAATGGGATGCAGGAACTTGATGCAGGACATTTGTGCCCTTCTGGAGTGGCAGCTGGAGTCCAAGGGGCATAGCCTATGCCATTGAAAACAGCATTCCATACCCTCTCTTTAGGCAGATGAAACCTGCATCTGGATGTGCTTGGCAGACATGGCAGAAGATCTACAGAAAACATTCATGCTTCTCAAATAGCTGTTAGAGACTATGAAAAATGTCCCAGGGCATCTCAAATGGCACCAGCTGCTTCTGCGTGGGCAGCTGAAGTGGACCTTGATCGCCACTGACTATAACGGGACCTGAAGGTGCCTTGCAGGTAGGTGCCTACATTTATGAGTTTTCATTTGCCCTTGATCTCATAACAGTACCATCATGCTTAATTGTTACACAGATACAAGCATCTTCCTCTACAATCATTTCCTGCAAAAGGCTGAATGCTCTTAGCACTAAGTCCTTCTCAGAAAGACATAAGGATTTATGCAGGGATGAAACATTTTAGTTGAATATCAGGACACTTTTTTTCCAAGCAGAACAATGCCAGAGCATCATACTCCTTCCAGCTGGCAGGACAAAAAATGAATGTCCAGATTTTCAGAAACGTTCACTACCACAGATCCTATAATGTTTAATTATGTGATGGTGCTTAGGACACTCGGTACAGAAGAAAAGCAGCAAATAAAACCACATTAATCTGACCACCATATGAATATTTAAGACCCCTCTACTGGAGCACCAACAGGTGGGTTTATATCAACACTGCATTAAACATCCCTGTGCAGCTACAGAATGCAAGTGTAAGCATAAGATTAGCAAACAACTGTCCAAAGACCCATATTCAGGGGGAAAAAAAAAAAAGCTCTTCTCCCTTTATGAACATTTTTAAACAAAGTGTTAATTTCACTGTAATTTTTCCCCATTAAAATTTTATGTTACAGCAAAGAGATAGGTATGCAGGGAACTTCTGGCCCAATTCTGTTCCCCATTGCTCTGGTATAATAACTGCAGGCAGAACGCTGTCCCCTCTGTGGAATTATGTGCAACTCTAGGTTGCTTCTCATTTAAGGCAACGCTAACATACACATCTATGTGCTAAAATATTAAATCTGCATTAAAGGTAACTATTTGCCCAACTAATTTACATAAAAGTAGAATAAATAATAAAGCCTTTTAATATCCAGTTAAAGAGACTAGCAACATTTATAAAGCTACAAGAAAATGCAGAAACCTTAAGAAAAAGACAAAAGTATTCTTGCTGCAATAGAAAGTTTCCAGGAATATCAAAAACTGTAAGTCAAGCCATGGACTTTTTTTGTAGGCTGCTCTCACTTTGTCTTTAATACTGGTGTGCTGCTATGAAAAATAGCTGAGTGTCCTGCAGTTAGTGCTAAGCATTAGTTACTATTTTGTGAAAGTAAGTTGAAACTTAATTGTCAGGTTTCAGTGTAAATCTGCTGAGATTTATTCTCTTCCCAGAGCAAATCTATTATACTTCGGTAAATAGATGGGATATAAATAAAGTAGGAGCTCTGCAGAGTTTAAAACAGGAACTGCTACCGCATTAACAGGCTTATGGCAATGTTACTTACAAGTATTTGTTTTAAAGTCTCAGCAGGCTCGTCCTCATGCCTATTGTGTAAAACCATCTGCCGAACAGACAGAATCGATCTCTGAGTGTGTCCTGCTTGGTTTGCAAATTTACCTACTGTGACTAAGTACATAACTCATTATTAAAAACAGTCAGACCTGGTCTTTCCTGAGGGTAAAATAATGTTTCTCATAATCCTTAAAAAAAACCACACAACAAGAGATAAGTAACAGGCAAGGCACTTAAATAAGAGCCATTATTTGAAAGACTTACTCCGATGGCCTGAATCAACATAGAAACGTGGACTCCCAATCATCTTCCCAACATAATTATAATTCATAATTGGCACTTCTAAAGCGTCTTCACAGAGCTGTGCAAATATTGACTAATTACCACACCAGAATCCTGCAGGGTAGGAGAGCAGCTACGCTAACCCCCTTTCGTATCTGAGCAAATTGCTGGGGAGAAAAATCCTGACCCTCGCCTGCCGCAGGGGCTGGGAAGGTGGGGGGGTTTCCAGCCCCATGCCCCTTTCTTGCTCCCACCTCCAGATGTTACCTGATCCTCTCCTCTGGAGAGCAGATGAGATGAGCTCTATTTTAGCAGAGCTCTGGATACAGCGGCCAGACCTCAGTTCGTTATCCAAAGTCCCATTAAACAAAAGGTCTAGATATTCAAATGTCAAAATAAAGCCTGAGGCTTTGATACAACTCCATGCAGTATTTACATGAGGATGGCAGCCTCTTCTGCTGAGGAACACTCAAACAATGATGTACTGCACAATTATGGCTTACTCCCAGAAACAAAATATTACACAGGTACTTGTATCTAAATAGTAGAAAAAGAGGTCTACATGTATGGAGTAAGACACTCCTTTACTTAAAATTCAGAGAAATCTTATTATCCACTGTGTATGCACAATCAAGGGTGAAGAAAGTGTGGAAGTCCCAATACCTTCATCATGTAATAAAACATGGAAGGCAAACTTATGTCATCAG
The DNA here is from genome assembly GCF_000699245.1 of Pterocles gutturalis. Classification (NCBI taxonomy): domain Eukaryota; kingdom Metazoa; phylum Chordata; class Aves; order Pterocliformes; family Pteroclidae; genus Pterocles; species Pterocles gutturalis. Next base: position 26,729 of record NW_010136720.1, on the reverse strand, counting down.
TCTCAAAGCAGGGTCTAAAAACAGAGTGAAGTTCCTCAGAGGCCACAGCATCTAGAAAGCCAAACACACCACTGAATATTGCTTCCATTAAATCCAGCTCTTCAATTAAATCACCTTTAGGAAAGCAATGATTAGTCGTTAGTGTCTCAGGTTTTCTGGTTTAAACCAGCAAACACTACTGATGGCTTTATTCCAGAGCTTTGTTATTAATCACCACATTCATGGGTGACAAACAGTTCTTTTCCAAATACTTGTGTTATCACAAGCTTAAAACGTATACAACATACAAAATATGAATAGTTTTTCTTTGGTGCAATCCTGCTTTGTCTATTGAAGCCATTGGTAATACGTTGTGACTAATTTCAGCTACAATCTATTTAGGGCAAATATTGTGTCCCTGTGGTTTTGTAAAGCCTCATTCACAGTTATAATGACATATAAATTAAATAAATAAGGAACTGTGGGACTTCATTCTCCATTTATCAGGAATTCACAAGTGAGGATTTACATGTTTTTAAGTGGATTTTATTAAGATAATATCTTCCTGAGATCTGGTTCACTTCTGTTGTTTAGAATTTGTGAAATTGTTTTTAATTTAACTGCAGCAACTAGCTAGGTAAAAATAATAACAGGCCAAATCAAGTTAGTGTGGTGACTGGTTGAATATTAAATCTGATGTTATTCCACGCTGAAGCTAATTGTTCCTGGTTCATGTGTTACTGCTTCTGAGACAAGCAGGTTTCCATCCCTGCTGTAGAGCATTAACATGATGGTATTGGAAATACTGCATTAGTTATCTACTCTGAGCAAGGCTAGACAAAACAAATAGCAGGAACAGAGCAGAACTTGATGCTCTAGTGAGCAAAATTCATCAAAAAACACCCAAATCAAAGGAGTACAGATGAGATGGCTTGGGCTGCAACATGATACGAGGGCAAAAAGGGCTTTTGTGCTCAGAAGGTTTGGAGAATCATGATACAGTCCAACAAAAATTAATATTTTATGAACATGGCACTCCTGGCCACCATCCCCACTCATCCCCCACATGTCCCCTGCATGCCGGAGCAGGGGCCAGGGGATCATGGGCACAGCCAGAAACACGCTGTTTGTGGTAATACAGGAGAGTCATAAACCAAAGCAAGTCTATGATAAAGCTCCCTATGCTACACTTTTTTTGTGCACGCATTTTTTTCCTCTGCAGGAGGAAAAGAGGAAAAAAAAGTAGCAATTTTTATCTCTATATAGATATATGTTCATGAAAACAAGCATTCTGCCTGCTCAGAGGCTTTGATGAGCAGCTCAAAGGACCTCAGGCAACTGCTGGGCTCTGCACCTGGAGCTGGCAAGTTAGTGAAAACACAGGGTGACTTTGGTCTGTAAGAATAAAGGACAAAAGACTAGGGTGGGTGCCTCTTTTCAGGTACACCAGAGTTTATCTACAGCAGGTAAAATGCAGCAATACTGGAAAAAAAATGAGTCAGCTGTGTTATTAGAGATGTTAATTGTCCTGGCTAGCCTTCTGCCCTTAGAGACATGCAATTTCGCCTGCCTGTAGGGTGAGGGGTCTGGTCCCTACGGCTGGAGTGTGTAATTACAGATGGACTTTCCTCATCCTTCAAGATGCCAAGCCCAACTTGTCAAACTAATAATTTTTCTTGTTTTTGGTTAACAAAATTAAAACCTGTAAAGGGAACAGCATGTCAGGTCAACTCTGTACACTAGGATGGAAAATGCACCCATTTTCACAGCATTAATAACATGTCCTAAAATGGCCATTCATCCTCAAAAGGCATTAGCATGTAATAGCAGCTGCTCATCCCCCGAGTGCAGACTACTGTTGGAAAGAGGTGCTGAGAGCTTTGTCCTAGAATTACATGTCACCAGTTTAAACAATATGTGAGGAAATTATTTTAATTGCCCTTATCAGTCCAGGACTGAAATGATCCTATATTGGTCGCTGTCTTAGTAGAAGTGGTGCAAATTTCTTTCCTGGTCAGAGTGTTGAGAAGAACATGTACATTACCTGAACGTCTAGAAAGCCTCACCACAAAATAAAATGAAATAAAGTTGCTCCAATAAAATAGCTTTGCAAAATATTAGCTAGTAATGATAGGTTTTGATCACGTCTTACATATGAAAATCCATTTTCTTGCAAGTATGAGCACTGAAAGAGCAAGAATTGTTATTTTTGACATATATGTTACAGTTCAAATGTCACAGACCATATTCACAATTAGCTCTGGGATTTAAAGCGAAAAAAAACCCCTTACACTGTCATAGGAAGGTTGGTGGTGATCAGAGTGCTAACGACCATGAGGGAAACATGAGATTTTTTTTTTCTAAGCATCATTATCTAGCGGCCTTGAGTGCTAATCAAAACACGGACTATAATGCCTGCTTTAATGGGGTTTGTCTCAGTAATGCTCCTAAATGGAATAAACTACATTAAACCCAGACAAGCTACGAAGAGAGATAAATGGCAAAACAATACACTGAAAACCTAAAGATTCTTTTAGTCTACTATTAACAGAGTTACCATCCATGGCATTCACAGTTAACTGCGGTTTTGTAATCCATTTGCTGAACAGCACAACTAAAATAGAAATGTTGCTGTCCTTTTATTTAAAACAACAGATTAAATAAGGCCAAAATTAACCTCCAGAATGGCTGGTTTGGCAAATACTGTACTAGAAAAGGCTGCATATCTATTTTCTTCTTTAAAAACAAGGAAAGTTGGAGGTTTTTCCTAAAGTAAACAGAGGGAATCTGTCCCCACCGAGGCAGTCCTTCACATAAGCTGAGCCTCTGCACATCACAAGAAGGATGCCTGGGCAGACCAAGGACCTGGCATGCTCCCTCACCGACCAGTGCCCTTCCCCACCGCTGCAGTGCTGCAGGGACAGATGCTGACTGATCTCAGCAGGCTGCACATCGTCCTCTTACTGTTTATAGGAAAGGGTGCTGGATGCCAGGAAGATTAATTCATTGCTATTGTTGTCCTCCTTGTTCCTTTGGCCTTGCTCACCTCTCCTCTGCATATGCTGGCCCAATGCATAGCCACACCGAATTTCTTCAGCTTGATACCCCAGAAGATCAGTTATGTCTGAATCCCTCAAAAGCAATTAAATAGGTTTTCTGATGTGTCTGTTTTGCTGCAGCTCTCAAGCTGAGATGGGAGGATCCTCAGCAGCTGAGGGGGGAATGCAGGCTATAGGATTTTGGGCAAATGCTGCAGGAAGAGGTGACAATTTACAGATAAAATGACAGACAAGGTATAGAGGTAGTGATACTTTTATGTTCATTTAGAGGCAAGAGTGAAATGTTTCCAGGGGTCCAGTCTTGGAAAGATGGATTAGCTCTTTGTTCCTGGTGTACACAAAATGTAGGATCATGCATTCATCATCTTTTTCAATAAAGGTCTTTAAAAAACTGAAGCTGTAGCTTAGGGAACACATAATTCATTCTGTAATTAATGGGTTCCCCTCTGGTATTATAGAGAAAAAATTCCTATGGTTTTTATTGCTTTTGTACAACGGTTGCTCTCCTGCTCTCAAGGGACTGTGAAAGGTCAGTGGTGTTGAATATACATGATTTATAAAGTACTCTGAGATGAGAGGTGCTGTGTAAATGTAAAATATTCTTAGACCGTACTCTCCTTAATTGACATACACCGAAATGGAATTGGCTGTGCCACAAGAGCAGAACTAAGAAACCAAGTTAATCTGATGATAGCAGATTGTCTGGGGCTTCCATCTACAACAGTGCAAGGAGAAATTAATCTCACATACAAATTTACCTAATGCTGAATATTATTGCTGTTCATCTGGAATAGGTGATACGTAGATATGAACTCAAAGACTGTGCTACACAGAAATTACTAAGTAGGCAAAGATCACAGATTACCCTGTAGCACAGTGAAAAAGCAGCTCCTGAAGCAGCTGTAGGCATGGGAGCTCCCGTGCATCCAATCCACCTTCCACAGAAATGCTGCCTTGCACAAGTCAGTTCTCAAGTGTATGCCAGAGATGCTTGGGATGCCATGGTCCTCACATGCTTTGCAAAGCCACCCTCAGATGGCACTTTCGGACACAAAATATGCATCCTGTTTATCCCTGGCTTTGATGGAGGCTTCCAAGTTCCCCTTGCAGATTTGAACCATGAGATTTGTTCACTTACAGCTATATGCAAAGAGGCTTCCTAAAAACCAGTCTCTCACTGAACTGAGCGAGAATGAGCTGGACTGGACTAGTGGTCCCATCCTCTCCCAGGGAAGCATAAATTATGCTTTCACCTCACTTTTTGGGATTGATTCCAATTCCTCTCTTTCTTCTGGCCAGAATGGTTTATACTTTAACACTGCAATAAATAATCAGTTTGAAGTAGATTTTTAAAATATTTTAACAGCTGGGGAAATGACATTATTACTCCACTTTACAATAAATGGAAAAATTCCCATTCCCCCTCCCAAACAAAGACAGAGATTGCAGATCATACTCTGAATTATTTTCAAAACCTGGGCCAAAAGATTTCACCAGCACAGTCTGTTCCCTTTCACATTATTATTCCCACTCTCACAGATTCTTTCATCTAATTCCCTTTCTCCCTGAAGTTTACACTGTCATTCCAAACATTTTTCAATTGCACTTCTCTTCCCTGCTCTTAAATTTCCTCTCTCTCGGCCATCTAAACCCCTTCTTCAAATAATGCTATTTTATTTTAGAAAAATGATGCTATGAATTCAGCACTACAAAGTAATCTCTTCCTACCTTTTCTCCTGTGCTACATTTAGATAATTTTTAAAATAAATAAAAAAAAAAAGCACAGCATTTTAGCAAAAGTATATGAGCTTCCTGCTCCTAAAGGGAAAACATGAAGTTCTTACTTTTGAATGTATTCATGCTTTCCCATGAAAACTGATACATCTGTCTGGGAGGTAAAGTACATTTGGATTATCTATATTCAAGAGAATAGTTATATGAACTTATTGCATAAAATGATTCATTTTCTAGCAACAGAAGTTTGATTGAAGGATAACGTCAAAGTTATTCTCATCTATGCACAACACTTGTCATCCCCCCCCCAAAAAAGGCTCTTAATTTCCTCTATACTGAAGAAAAATGCTGTTGCATTTTTCTCTTCACTGATGACTTAAGTATTTGGTTTCTTGTACTTTCTTTGGATAATTTTTACTCTTAATACATTTGCTCATTTGGCTACAGCCAAACTGCTGTAGTAATGGCAGACAATGACATTTTTAGGCTACACTATACATGATTCATCTGTGCTCCAACTGAAAGCATTTATCATCTGGGGGCTACCTTCCCATTTGTCTTTTCCCTGTGTTTCCAGTTCTCCTTTCCTAACAAGGAGAATAAAAAAAATCAGTGTGGGTTTTTAACCTAGGGAATGACATTTTTAGCTCTGAGGCCTATGTATAAATGTAAATTTCCAGCTGTTACAACAAAGAAATAGCAAATGGAAGGCAGATGTTAATATATTACCCATTGTTGGTAATACAAGCAAAAATCAACTTTAAAAAATGCCCCAGCTATTCCAGTAATGAAAGCTTACTTGCTTGGGTATACAGAAATAAGATCTAACTAGTTTTTTGCAATCCACGGAGTTCAGTCAGATCTTCCGTGTTGTTTCTTCCTCTTCTAATATTAACAACACACGGGCTAGAACATATAGCCAATGATGTTCGTTCTGCTTAGCAATCTGATGAACACTGAAAGACCATTTAGTGTCTCTACATCTTAGCATCTACTGCACGATAAAGCCAAGCGGTATCTGGAGGATTCTGTATCCTGTGCTATAGCACTATTTTTCAGGACCATATTCAGCACTAAAAGTTAAATCCCATGTCTGGTTTCTGTCAAGTACCACTTGACTGTAAGTCTTCAAGCACTTATGAAGCCAGTGTAGGCAGAGCTCATGAGCAACCGCTATGAGCTCTCCAAGAACTCTGCTTTCCTTTGAATCCTTTAAAATAAGGTGCTTCTTGCTTCATCTAGTATCTTTGCTGCTTCTAGCCCTTGCAAACTTCTGAGTTAACTGTCCTGGCGTGGTGAACACAAGTCATAGCCAGAGGCACAGAGGAGCACGGATATTCAGAGCATACTTATGGTTTAGATTATCCTCCAGGGTCTCCAGCCTCTCTCTAGCTCTTACCATCTCACATCTCTCTTCATCTCTCTCATCTCACATCATCCCTCCCATGGACCTTTGCTCCCCATGAATCCCGAAAGTCTTTCCTTCCAACAACAATATAGCAGCGACTTCAGATTGTCTGGTGTCAAGCACATTTGTGTTTGTAATTTCTTTCACACTAGGCAATTCATTAAGGGCTCTGTTTTGATTAACAAAATGTGTGAACACAATTTTGTATCTCATTTATACAGGGTCACTCTTTTCCCATCCTAAAGGCAAAACAGTGTTTACATTTGGTTAGTTAAAATATTTACATTGCACATTCAAATGATGCATTTTCCCAGTGACAAGGCTCTCTGTGGTATTTCCTCCTGTACCTACTATGCAGCAGGAAACAGATGATTAAGATGAATATTCTGGGTGTCTCTAAACAAGCAGATTCGGGAAACAAGCAGCACAGCTACACTATACTAACACTGCTGGACTTTGTAACATCCATGCAGGCTGTGTAATCTCCCTAGCACTGCATGAAAGCCCGTCATTTAGGCCCCCAAATTGGAAGAGCTACACAATTTCCAGTCATCGTATTTCAAATAGATTTGTCATGTATTGACCATTTATTTGTTCACTCAGTGTGTGAGGTAGAGTAAAACCCGACAGACCTAGGTCCTAGGAGAGGAGCTAAGAATGATGCTGTTTGCTGATCATCAGTCTGTCTGTGGACAAAAGCCTCGAGCACACTGTATCCGAAAAGGTGCAGAGATGATGGGGGCTGCTACCCAGCAGGAGAAGAGAGAAGTGAAGTTGAGAAGGAAAGGTGACACTAAAGCTGGCAGGGGAAGGCCACAAAGTGATGGCATTTTTGGGCATCAGAAAATATGCCAGACTCCCCTGTTTTAATTTAACACTTCAAAGTTGAATAAAATGCTGTAAGTGATGCTGCACCACAAGGTACACTGGACACACAGCATGATCCTTTTCCAAAGGGACTGTTTGAGGCTTGCAGGAGAGAAAGAGTACGCACATAAAACTTCATATGACAGTGATATCACCATCATTTAAGACATAATATAAACTGTAAACAGTTAATTTTGCTCACATATTTGTTACTACTGAGCAACTAAGGACCACCACATGCAAGTCCTTCTGAGAAGAAATCAGAAGCAGAGTGAAGCAACTTCTCACATGGGAACTCCATAGCAATGCAAAATTATGAAGAAGAACTTAAAAAACCTGACCCTCAATGGGTGTATTCCTTACCTTTCAACACCATCCACGCAGGTCTTCATACAGGCTCTCCCAAGTGAGGAAGCAAAAACTTCTGTGCTGAAAAAAAGATGAAGTGCTGGTTACGAAGTTACCAGAAAGGTCCTGCCTGTGCTTACAAACCCTGCTGCATCTTCTTGTTTACAGAAACATATACAATAGATGAAAGTTGACTGTGTAAGCAAAAGCTATCTATTTTAAATTGACCCTGCCCGCTTAGTGTCATACTCTCCGGAGGAAATGGGTTATAAAAGTCACTGTGAGGCATGCAGCACTTAGCAAATGAACTTTAAGCAGGATAATATTATGTGTGGAAGACATATTTGCTCCACTTTTTAAAACTAACAGTGATGAACCTTTGTCAGTGTTTGCTAGTTAAAACACAGCAGTAAAAGTAAAGTAACAGGCTCAAAATCAGTGTAAGCCAGTTTGTACCAGTTTTGATTTAATGTAAACCCCCATTTATCCACATATATTTTTATTTCCTGGTAAGAGTGCCTATAATAAAGCATCCACTGAAAAATGGATGTGAATTGCAACCCCTTTAATTATTCTGGTTCCATTTTTTTTTTTTTTTTTGCTTGGGCAGACAAGCTCTGATTTGGGATTTCCACACTTTGTGCTCCCTGGCAAGCGCAAGAAAATCATTCAGATACACAGAATCTCACCTATGGCCTGACCTCTCTCTCTCCTGGAGGTAATTACCATAAATATATCTCATTTGATAGATTTAAAAAAAAAATGTTAGGTCTAAATATGCTTCTTACTACTTTAAAATGTCATTCTTTACTGTAGCAGGTGTCTGGAACGTGCCTCCCTGCTGAGAAGGGCATGGTTAAGATGCCGATGCCCAAACAGCAGGAGGTGTGGTCCAGCACCGTCCCCCAGCCCTGCTGCCAGCCCAGGAGCCCCCTCCCTCAGCACACGGGGAGGGGGCGCACAGGCTGGTGACCTGCCTTCGCAGCGCCCGATGCAGCCGGGGGGCTGCGCACGGATTAGCGGGGTGACACGCCTGCGCGAAGGGGTGTGTGCCCTAAACCCCCGGGCCGAGGCCAGGATGAACCCGGGTACTGCCTCCTGAGCGAGCAGTTAGCAGCCTGGCGGTTCCCCGCAGATAAACGTCGTTTCCCGCAGCCC
>NW_010136720.1:0-18145 GCF_000699245.1 Pterocles gutturalis | reverse complement strand
CCGTTGGGACAGCCCCTCGCAGCCCCGCAGCCGCAGCGCCCGGCCTGGGCTGGCCGCTAGCACAGCTTTTGGCAGAGCGACGTCAAGGGTGATGGGCAGCGGCTGCCGCTGTCACTAGCAGGATGTTTTCGGCAGTTTCTCCTACCAGGCATTGTGTTTGTTCTTTGAAACAGTTGCTCCCTAAAGATTAAAAGCCAAGAGGAGCAAAAAAGCAGCGTGTGCCCTCTGCGGCTGCTACGTGCCATCGGGCAAGCAGGAGGTACAAGCTGTGTCCTCCGGAATGACACAAAACGAGCAGTGCTGTTACACACAGGCGCTGCCAGGAGGGAGTAAGGGCCCTCAGTGCACAAATGACACTCTCCTCTTTTTTTATCTCGCTTTAGGAAAAAAAAAAAAACAACCCAACAAATAGCCCCCGTGTCTTTCAAACACTACTTGTGACATTAAGTACCCAAATCTAGAGATGTGCTGGAGGGTCCCACTGCAACCCCGAAAGCACATCAACCTGGGCAGTTGCAGCTCCAAGGCATGCATGTTTAAGGCCACCTTTGTTATCAGCCCCAAGCAGTAGTAGAAACTCTTAAAAAACTAGTTAACAATTACAAGGGACAGAGAGCAAGAAGAACAGCAAAGAGACCTGGAGAAGTGCTCAGTCAACATGTATCTTTATTTTAAAATTAGAAAAATAATAGTAATTTAAAAGCTACTAAAATATCTTTGAAGTAGTAAAAACAACGTGAGAAATATCTGCACAACATAGAATCTGTTTAGCACAGTCTGTATAATCTTAGTTATTACAAAGAGGCTGAAAAAATAAATGTAGCAACGATTTTTCTTTCTGCTGAGGTGTGTGGAACAAATGTTATTTTTTTTACCACTGTACAGGATGCTTTATATCCCAGGCAGTACCCGCAGGAGGCAGGAACTGTCTCTGGTAATAGGAAGAAGTATTTACCTTGCCTAATGGCTATATGTTAATGAACTTCTATTAGCAAATTCCAGTTCATATTACATATACATAGTAGCTTCTGGCTTAAAAAGTAAGAAAGCTGGAAAATGAGACTAAATGGTCTTTTCTTCCTCTGATGGGAACACACAGATTTTCTCATTACTGTTAACATGAACTAAACCTGTATACAGCGGAACAGGCAAACTTCAATAACCCTCAGCTGCAGCACGATGCCACCATGAAGCTTTATCTCCTAAGGAGTAGATCAGACTTCCCAACTTCTCCCCTGGTCGTATCACTCATATTTTAATTAATAAGCAAATAGAAGCAATCACTACCATGTGATTTTTAAAGATAAAAACATTACCTTTGATTAACAAGGACTCCTCATCCCAGACCCCATTTGTATTGTGCAGAAGACACCAGGCGAAGCTGTAAGTGGTGCTCTGAAACTTCCTCTTGTCATCAATGCAGCTCGAGGAGTTTCTTGACCCTGTCCTCGGCCGCTGGCCGATTCCGTATGCGCGGCACAGATCCCCACCTTCTCTGGCTGCCAAGGCGGCCCAGCCTGCGAACAATGCCGCCTCTGTCAGCCCCCCGAACGAACACTGGCACAAAGACACGCTCGTGTACAGCCCTGGACTTTTTTTTTTTTTCCCCGCTTCTTGGAGTACAGGCTGATGAGAACGGATGGGAGAAAAATGCTTATGTATCTGTGATTAGCCAAAACTTCATCATGTGAAGGAGGAGTAAGCCGGTGTCAGCACAGGACAGGCACTCCGGCGCCCGGAGGAGAGATGAAGTCTGTGCTGGCGAGAGTGCTCCCTGCCTCGCTTCACACATTTTTGTTTCAGATCTGTGGGTGGCTGCATGAGCAAGCAGTTGAAACAGGGGAGGAGCTACATGAAATGCAATTTATGGCTTGAAGCCTTGCCTGCCTTTTAGAGAGCAGGACGGAGAGGCGAAATCGCAGCACCTTACATGTCCCACCTGCCACCGCCCACCTCTCCAAACTGGCTGGGAAAGGTCCCCTCCCTGTGGAGGCGTTATCCCTGGGACAGAGCATGGATGGGGCGGCTGCTCTCCCACCAGTCAGAAACCACAGTCCAGAGAGCCTCTGAGTGTGTTGGCTGTTTGCTCCCTCCCCATGGCATTACCTGTTTGAGTTTCAAGAAGGCACAATGCCTCACAATCTTAATGAGTGACTGCAGGATGAGACAATGAGTGACATCCTCAGCAGATGTTTACAGCTGTCACCAGGAAGGGAGGAAGACGGCAGCATCTTAAATCCCAGTTTTCTGCTAAGCTCCCCTTGGAAATCAGAGAGGCGAAGCAGAAAACCCTTTTAAAATCAGACACCTATGGGGTTTTTTTTTTGTTTTGAAAGGACTATCGTGTGCAGGTTACACACACTTGACACAAATTCCGGTTTGCTTTCTTTCCTGTCAGAAAATGAGAAGTGATCTGGCTCAGCTCCAGAGGCGCCAGTGATGATCCCTGCTGAAACCAATTGGAATTTTATAGTTTAACTCAAATATTCCCTAGCCAGTGTCCACGATAGATGGTAGCTGTTGCAGATTCCTCCACACTAATTATAGTTCCGATCTTAAAACACTGCAACTGAACAAAGCAGAAAGCAACAATGCATTTTCTTCTAGAAGCAAACACCAAGGGACATGCAGCCCTAGGGTGCAGCACAGCTACCAACTCATTCCAGGTCCCTGATGAACCATCGCAGCGTTACAATCATTTCCCATGCAATTAGTATTAATTAGTGACTTGCTGGCAACCCCCCAGGGGCCCTATCTTACCCTTTTAGCAGGTCCTACCAGGTCAGGCTTGAGGATTAACAGAGGGGCCAGGCAGCTGTCACTGGTGCCCCAGCTCTCAGGGCTCATTTTCATTGTTAAATTTTTGGGGAACTGGCAAGGATTGGCTTGAGTAATGAACAACCCCAGATACACCACTTCCAAATGAACACATATGAGTTTGTAACATGGGACAATAAAATAAGAGGGAGATTTCTGGAGGGTATTTATACCTTTTTTTTTTTTTTAATAACTTGTTTCAAAGCATTTCACTGAGGCCAAACTCCAACATCCTTCTTCAGGAGAACTGAGTGGCAGTGTCAGTGGATAGTAACAGCCCTGTAGGACTCTGCATCTCATACTCAAAATTAAGCTGAGAAAGGAGGCCTGTAAATAAGCAACCACCTCTTCTTATTTTCTTCTTTAATAATAGCTCTTGAGGAACTATTATGAATACGATTTTATCCATTAGTACAATTAAGCTATTTGTCTTAAGCATCTTGCCAAATGGACTTAAGCAGTATCAGGATAGCTTTATACCAGCAGAGCCAGATGACTCCATGGCAATAAAATCAGATGTTCTTTGACAGAATATCATAAATATCTAAAATATACTTCAGAGTAGCTTCCAGGGTCAGTGTCACAGCTGATGGATCTCAAATGTGATCTCTTTCCACCCTGCAGAATTACATAAGTAACCTCAAAAATCCATATACTTCTATCCTTTAAAAAAAGTGCTGAGGCAGTTATTTAGAGTCAAAAGATGCCCTAAACAGGAACTGCAGGGAGGCCAGCCTACACGCACCATTCAATAACTAGTAAAGGATGCAATGTCTAATGGTAAAATACATTAGGAAACGCTTGTTGCTAGAGGCAAGCGGAATTACTTCAACTAAAACAGGTCAAGTATAATCAAGAGCAATGTCCTACAGGCCAGTTTTATTCCTCCTCCCTTTTCAGCTTCTCCTCTTTCTTGTCCACATGGATCAGTGGTCCTCAGCATTACTTTTCTCATACCATCTTCCTCTTTCACTGTGCAACATTTGGGAACTGCAACATAGCATCAATAGGCTGCCTAATGCAAAATGTCTAATACACGGTATACTTTGGCTTGGAGGCAGTTGAGAACATTAATGATGGTTACTCCTCCTGGAAATCTTGGGTCTGGAGCAGACCAGAGTGCTACAGACTGCCTGTGCCGTCTCACTTCATCTCTTAAGAATTTGCACCTCTAGATTTTAGTGTATAAAAACTCAAATGTGAAAACCAAAATTCATAGAATTTCATTGGTCAGGAGACGTATAGAGATTCATCATTTACCTATATGTGATTTATATAACATAGTTTATTGATTTTTTTTCCTTGGAGATCGTTCTCTCTCTGGATCTTTATGATCTTATTTGATTTTTATTTTTTAAAGGCCTTATTGTCTTCTTTTTCCACATCTATGGCATGTAAAGACACAGTATTTTTTAATGTCACATGAAAAATTAATACTTTCAGACTATTCTCACATTTATTTTAAAAGTGTGCAAGATGACCTCATTTTCACCGGTGTAAACTGACAATAATTCCATTAATTTCCAGTATCTTTGGGTGTCTATCACCTCCATCTCACACATCCTTAGCTCTCAAAGAGTATAAAACCACAAATATACTGCTTAGGGCAGTTTAGGTGGCAAAGAGTTTTGTCATTCAGTGGAGGGCCAGATTAAGGAACGGCGGAGTGAAAGTTTCAGAGAAGATATTTTCCACAAAAACATAGAAAAGGAAGGAGCACAGTGCGTACTCTGGAAGTGACAGCAAGGGGTAGTATGTGTCTTTGGAGTTGCAGAAGGATTATTAGCTTTCTTTGTATGCTGCTACTTTGAAAAATCTGGCTTGCTCACAGGCTTTTACAACACATACGTTCACACTCCAACTTTACATCTACAACTAAGACACATACTAAGAGGGATACAACATTCAGTTTTCAGAAAACACAACATCAAGAGTTTCTTTCTCCAGTGAAGTATGCCAGGACTCAGTCACTGCCACTCTAATACCCTAATATCAAATTCAATCTTCACAAATACAAAGCAAACATCTTTAAGCAAATTATGAACATCTCTGTCTATACAGATACGAGTTACGCTTGTAAATCACTTCTCTAAATAGATGTTAAATAAAATCTTCAAATAGTAGACGACAGATGTGTTCAGGCTGTGTATCCGGCGATAATGAAGCCTTAACCCCAGAGATCTTAGTTAAATTTGGATTAGCTGTTGATGAAAACCAACTTGGTAACAGTGCTTCTTCTAGACTTCCCTTAATCACAGTTTTTCCAGTCAAACTTGTCACTGCTATTCCTTCCTGCGTTAACTTTCTAAGAGTGTTCGTTCCAGTGAGAGTTTGATCTGCAGCACTGCACAGCATCGGTACGTGCACTGCATCAGGTTCTTCTACCCGCCTGAGCCCAATGCTGGATTGTACCAGGTTCTCTCCATCTCCAGGAGATCCAGGGACTAAATACATAATTACACTTAATCAAGCATCACCTTTTTCTCTGGCTGGGAGCTCGTCATTCCTGGGAAGTACTTGCATATCTCCTACACCTGCTGAAGACACGCACAGGCTGGACTGCCTCCACTGCTGAAGAGAACTGTGTTTCATATTGAGCTATCGATCTTATTGAAGTATTTTACTTGGACACATCATTTGGGTCCATGGTCTGTTCTCTGCTAAAAGCTCTTGACTAATTCAGGTGAATACATCAACTATACAAGTTATGTATGACTTGTGGCCACGTGGATTTTAATTTGGCCTATCTAGTGTGTGTCTAAAGCCCCTTCTTAGAGCAGTCAAGTCAAAGCCTTACAAAGATTTAAAGTGTACCAACACAACCTAAGTTTAATATTCTGTATTACAAGAATATAAATTATTTTCCTAAATCTTTTTTAAAATGGAAGTTGGTTTGCAGCATTACAGTAATTATGAACTACTATACATTCAGAGAAGCATTTTTAGTAACACCTCATGTCATTTGCAAATTTATTTCTCCTCTTTCCACCTATCTGATTAGCACCAATAACAGAACTGAAACCTTCACCTCATCTGCTTCCAGTATATTTCAAGCAGTTAAGCATGGCTCTTTGGTTTCCCTTTGCAATGCCAGAATTTTGAACTGTTTTTCCAACCAAATACTTGATAGATTTGGGCTTGCTTAGTCCAAACAAGACCAAATGTATTCAATCTGCTACAGTCAAGACTAAATACCTACATATGGTTTCCTAATGCTACTCATTAGGGCATGGACAGCTACAAACATGCTTCCTTTAGCTTGCCTTTTATTCCTTCCTGCAGCTTGCTCATTTTTATTAAATATGAAGAAAGAAATCATATTACTAAGTTTTAATTTCCCACTCTTCCTAATTTTCAAATTTATCGCATTCATAAGGCCCAAATATTCTGTGACAAGACCTTTTTAGACCCTTTCACAGGAGCAAAGTCTTGAATGACCAGGGATTTTATTTTTTTGTTTAATCCTCTCCTGCATTCTCCCACTTTTCCTATTTTCCACTCCTTAATTAAATTTCAGGTCAAAGCTGTTTCTGACTCATGACATACAAATGTTTTCAGATTTAGTTAAAAAATTGTGGAAATCCATTAAGCTATACTGTCATAGCTAACCAGGAGAAACTCTCTTGAATTATTTGGATATACAGAGAAGATCTGATTATCTAAATCAAATTGCTAAATTCTAAATGCACAAGGGAATAATATTTTTTTTTTAATGTCAAATCTGATTAAAGTGTGCTCAAAATAATTGGCCAGACTCTAGGATACTAGTGGGCAGAGGTTCTGGAAATGGAAGTGACACCATGCTAATTGGCAAAGCAGCCACCAGAAGATAGAAATCCATTTATGATTTGAGGATTTCATTTTGAGACTACAAATGCAACAGGTAACGAATGACACCCTCCTGTCATTTGTTGACAAGCTGTGATAAAACAGCTGAGAAGAAGGATACCTGTGTCACTACTTCATCACAACTGCTCTGCATCCTGCCTCCTACGGCTGACTTGCCATTTCCGAGTCCTGATCCTGTCAGAGCTGTCTGAATTATCTCGGTTTTGTGGCCAGGAGTGGTGCCATCATACTCAGTAAAAGCATACCAGATAAAACTGTTTGTATTCAGGAAATTGCATTATATGAAAAGTAATTGTTAAGATTAAATTTTCTCTGTACAAGCATTTTCACAAACTATCCAAGTCCTCTTACCAGAGCTACTGCTCTGTAGAAACTGCTGGAAGTACATTTAAGTATTGAATCAGTGCTAGAGATGTCTGTAGCATTTACTTGTTCACAAAACAAGGGATATACAAAAAAATAAAAAGAAACCATTCTTAAAAACTCATTTAACCACAGTGAATTGGGAGAGTGCTTAATACTGAAAGATTCTTTTCAGGAAAAACAGGATGGGATAGAGACTGTCAGCTAACAGTTCTTGGACTCTTTGATTATCACTATATCCTTCACAGCGAAAACTGGTTTAAAAAGCAGGAAAAACAAGAACAACCTTAATCCCCTTCAGAACATAGATATGAAGTTGGTTAATTACATCAACCATTTCTTAATGCAACCAAGGCTGTTTGTGCTGTACCCCTAAGTACCCACAGGGCAGAGCAGAGACCTGCCCACGCACCTGCTTCACGAGGCACTAGCCTGAAATCTCGCAATACTGCCCAGTGTTAGACCTCAGTTACAGGTATAAAAGAAAAAAAAAAGACCAAAGAAGCTTGTGGCACCGTACTTCATAGAGCTCCCAAAGCAGATGAACAACAAATCAGTAACAGAAGGTGTCTCCAGCTTCTTTCTTCTATGGTTGTCTTGGGATTTTATTCTTTTTGCCCAGACTGCACACTACCTGTGAGAGATCAGACCTGGTTTTATATGTAATATTATATTTCCTTAAATACTTTGTTCTCCCTTGACATACTCTCCATGGATGGACTAGCATGTATCTGAAAGCCTCACTCAAACTGGGTTTATGAGGTCGGACTGAAAGAATTTAGAGAGTAATTAAAAAGGAAACTTAAAGAAGCAAATCTCACAAGTGTCTGATAAAGCCAGGCTTACACAAGGGTGCCGAGAAACTGGATCCTTCCCTGATTTTCAAGTATACTTGCAACAAACACCTCTGCAAGTGAAGTGGCCCAGCAAGGCAGAGGTGCCTGACCATCAGGTGAGCTCTCTGAAGCTCTGACAGCATCTGTTCATAAAGGTCTTCCCCTGATCACATGGCATGGCTGTGACAGAAGCTGGTTTTTTTTTTGTTTAGTTTTGTTTTTTTTTAACAACTAATAACAACATAATGAAAACTATCTCGATTATCAAGAATCAGTCATAGCCAGCAAGGAGAGCCTCAGCCTTCAGCATGCCTCCACTCCACCAGCCTTTGACGTATGAAAGCCAGTATCTGCACTGGAGACTTTACCGAGTAATTATTAAATAAACCTCTACTGGACCATGGCTCAACAAAGTGAGCAATGCCAAATCGAAGCCGCTGAGACAGACCACCACCACCATGTCTTCATCTACCATGATGCCCTCATTTCAGTGGGTGTTTTGCAACTACCTGCCATTTGAGGTAAGAACAATTTCATAACTAAACTGCAATAAAACTGAAAATAATACTAGTAATATATACAAAAATAAAAATGAGTGATACACAGTAAACTGCTGTGCACAGAAGGTGGCAGACAGAGTGGACTGACGGACAGAGAGTGCAGAGCATCACTGCTCTGACCAGCACCCAGGCAAGGAGGGCTTCCCAGAACACTTGTATGTCTCTGTCTTTGGAAAATAACCTTTTAAGTCACTCTGCCAGCAGGAACTGAACCCAGTGCTTAAGGAATCCTGCAATAACTTGTGGATGACAAGATTTTTTCTTAATCTTTCAGTGTGACCTCTGTCATTTTTATATAAGTTGCCAAGCAGCCAGTGGGTTAGCAGAAGGTCATTCACCATCTAGATTCTATGCTGGACAAAATACATTGGTCAAGATAGTAAACAGTATTGCCTGTGCGAACTTATTGAACTGCTAGATGCTAGCATAAAAGCCTAAAACAGAGATCAGAGACAGGATTTGCCAGAAAATGTAATTGCACACCACAGAGGATGCCATTAGCCTACCATTAGAAAAAAACCCCCACTTAACCAAATCCTGAAATTCTTGCTCAGTATTTGCATTAAATCCATGGGAATTGTATGGGTGCCCTGGTTTTGGATGGGACAAGAGTTAACTTTCTTCACAGTAGCTAATGTGAGGCAGTTTTGGATTTGTGCTGAGAAGGCAGCTGATAACATACTGATGTTTATATTTGCTGCCAGGACAGTCAAGGTCGTTTCAGATTCTCTGCTGTGCCAGTGTCTGCAGGTGCAGGAGAAGCTGGGAGGGGGCACAGCCCCAGTTACTATCCTAGGATTCAATCTTAGATTTAGGATTGCGACAAAAATTGGCCAATGGTATATTCCATATCACGCACATCATGCCCACTATATTATGAGGGGTTGTCTGGAAGTTCACTCTCTTGGGGTCCCCCCTTTTTTTCCTCCCTCCCGTCCCCCCAGTGTCTCTCTTGTGTATCTCTTGGTCAGCTCTCGATCTCTCGGATACTCAGGATTTTATCTCTTTTCCAGGATTGCGGTTTCAGGACTACCTGTTCTGGGATCATTAGCTGGGAACAGGCTGAGCCTTGGTCATCGGGTGGTAAGCAGTATCACTGTGTATCACTCATTTGTATATTTGTATATATTATTAATATTACTATTATTATTATTATTTTCAGTTTTATTGCAATTTAGTTATGAAATTGTTCTTACCTCAAACCACGAGTCTCTTTTCCCTTTACCCCTTTAATTCTCTCCCCCATCCTCAGGAGAGGGGAGGGTGAGCACGTGGCTGCGTGGTGTTTGGCTGCCAGCCAGATGAAACCACGACAATGGGTTTCAGCTTGTGTTTTCTCCCACACCAGAGCAGCCAGATGGACAGACAAGGATGTGAGAAAAACACTTTCCATTAAGCCTAAGGGGAGATGAACAAGTAAAGAAGCCCCCACGTACATTCACCCCCCGCCCCCCAAGCATGCCCACCATCCCCTATACTCAGAGTCTGGCTTTCCCAGAGCTCCCTTCCCTTGAGTGCGGAGAAAGCAGTGGCCAGGCAGACAGCGGGGCAGTACTCCTGCCAGCACCTCCACCGCAGTCAGGAAGTGTTTCTGGGGTGTTCTGTGCCATGTCGGAGCAGGGAGCAAGCCTAGGGCTCCCCACCTCCAGTGCCCTGCCATCCAGCACAGCCTGGGGAAGAGAGATCACCCTATTTCATAGCTGTCAGTTACTGCAACACAGAAAGTGGCTTTGTATAAATAGTTGTTCTACTAAAATTCATCTTCCCTAGCCTGTTTCCCTCCTAACAGTTGTTAATGGATTTCATTACAGTTTTTCTCCTTTTTAATGTGCATTCCTCCCTCTGCGAGGAAGGCGCCGGAGCAGATGCAGCCAGCTGTGAACTTCCCCACAGGGACCCTGACTGCTGCCTCTGAGACATCAGACAGTCTCACGATGATGGAGATCATCTTAACTTCAGAGAAGATAACTTGCTGCTGCTGTGGGAATCTGGGCAAGAAAGTGCTGCTCAACTTACAGCTGGGGAGATGAGTGTGCCTTACACAGGGCAAGCAGGAGAAACATTTCATTTTAAATCAGTGGGGCAGAGGAAACAATCATGCAATACCTTTAGGTAAGCCTCATCTCCTCTGAAGTGTTTCAGGAAAAATGTTCAACAAATGGTAACTGTACCCTCCCCACCTTTGCTTTTATTGTCCAAGGAGGGGAAAGACAAAATATTACTTCTCTTTTTTTCCATCACTTTTAAAATCAGATTTTGAGGGTGGCTGTTAGCATCCTCTCTGTGCTAGACACCAGAAGTCAGGGTGAGTCAAAGCCTAAACCTTTGCTCAAACTCTTAGGAACACCATCTTGGAAAGCATCCCCTCAGATGTTCCCTGCCACTGGACACATCACAGCCAGTAATCCCAATTGGGCAAGCTAATGGGGGCTCTTGACTTCTTTACTTTCCTAATTTTACAGAACATAGAGAAAATAAACTCAAATAGGGCAAGCTATTTCAGATGTGTAGCCCCCTCAAAACTAAACCACAGACATTAAGAATGTGAAATACCAGCCATATACAGATCTTCTCCTAGAGATCCTATTAGCACAGAGATAGAACTGGGCTGCCAGCTGTGCCTTCAAAAATTACAGGTCTTGTACACACTCTGAGAAATGTCCTTGCCTCTCTTTATGAAGCTGCTTTTTCCAGTGGGGTTTTGAATCAAGGTGGGCGGGGGTGTGTGTTGGATTTTAGTTTTGGTTGGGTTCTTTTCAGCTCAGAATTTCCATTATTTCCAAATCCTGATTATAAAAAAAACTCCAAGCCCCCCAAACTTATTTTGCTTCTGTTTCATGAGCTTATGACCAAGAAAAGCTCCAGGCAAATACGCGAATAGGTAAGGCAGTCATTTTAGATATCTGTTCATTTAAGGAGGAGGCTATTCTTTGCATGAACTGAAAATAATGTCAGTAAACACAGGAGGTGTGAAATGCTTTGGCCTTTACATTGTTTCTTACTGATATAATAATAATTGCCAATAGCTCCTTTTAAAAAAAGTAACACCCACAGTGCTATTTGGGTTTTTATAACAATACTTAACATGGGGAGGGCATAAAAGGATAAGCAGCTGTAGTCATACCTCCAGATAAAGTCCATACCTATCACCCAGTATAGCTGCAGGGACAAAAACACTGTTTTAACAGAAAGACAAGACCAGTTAAGGCCGCTGATACCTGTGACCTACCATCTCTGACTTCTGCTCTGTGCTTCTGTTCTTCAGCCACCCCTTTGCTGCAGCTGCATCCCTGTCCTTCCCCCGCAGGCTGCCCCAGCCCTCTCCTGCCGGCAGGGTTTGCAGAACGACTCACAGCACTGGATACTGCCGAATGGATTCATCATTGAATCAACACAACACAAATCCCCCAGGCACACCAAAGCAGCACTACATTAATGCTTCAGCTACGCTGTAGGAGGGCCTCTCAAAATGCCTATGAAATCATTTCAGATGACCATGGCTTTGTTCTCGTTGCACATTCGTCAAGAAGTGGTTAAAATGCACAGTGAAAACCACTCACTGCAAATAATCTGAAAGACTCTGTTCCCGTCATGTTTGCCACTTTAAATTCTGTTTTTGCCTATATAAATCTTAGCACAATGCTGCTCTGTGGAAATCATTAGAAACACTTTGGCTCCGTGCAGGTGGAAAAGCCCAGAATCTGATCCAGCATGCAGGAGCACCACCGCTTCGCCTGCCATGAGCCTGTGCTGTCGTGTTACTCATTGATTTCTCCAGTCTCTCCAGACATCTGCTTGCTTAGGATCAAGCTTTCACAGGAATTGTTTTAACTACATTCTGTCCCATGCAAGCGTGCAGCTAAAAAAATTTCAGCCCTGCTCTTGACATAGTCTTTTTCAATACAGATGGAATTCATAGGAACCATTTATCCTTCACATTTTCAGCTTTATCATTTCCATTTGCTCAAGACCCCTTGTCATGTCTCATTCTTATTTTGGCACTACCCCTAAAAGAGTTACACACACATGATTATTTTGACTCAGCATCATCTTGCTATCCTCAATTCTGCCTTAACATAAAAATGCCAAAAGCAGAAGCTCTACCCCCTCCATATAATTCTATATTCTTACTAATAGTGTCCAAAGGATGGATGAACACATGAAAACAAAACAGAGCCACAGACGTGCAACACAAAGGATTCCTGTCACTGCAGAGAACTTACCCTCTGTGTTTTATTGACTGCGGTAAATTAGAGACACTCCAAAATGGTGAAATTGCAAACAATTCCCTTTAAAAAAGCCTTGTAAGGAACTACTTGGTAGCATTAAAAACTTTTTGTCTCTTAAACATGCGATTTTCTACTGGAAGCAGATAATGTGAAGTAAAGTACCGGAAAATGAAGTGGCTTAAGATTATACACAGTCAGTTGGGCTTTCTCTAAAGAAACATTACATGGACACTTCACAGCTCGCAAAGCTGAGTTTCTAGAAGCTGAAAGAAGAAGTGTGGAGTAACTGCAGGCTCGTGTCAAAGGACAGCAGTAGGCAGGATCCCACACAATGGGTCTGCACTGCAACCGCACTAATACCCTCGGCACATAAAAGGGCAGGAGCGATAAACATGAATGAATGGGAAGATTAATTGCTGGTGGTTTTTACAGCTAACAGCCATACCATCGGGGCAGCAACACCAGCCAGGAAGTTTTGTTCCCCACAGCTAGGTTGGTCCCTGCTCTGAATTGGGACCTTGACTCTGTGGCACTGCAAGCAGGACACCTCACAAACACTACAGATGTGGAGGCTCTGGAGAGCAGAATGTGGAAAACACATAAGGATGCAGCACTCTCCTTGTTGCTTGAGGATACCTAATTCTGGCCATTGGACCAGCCCATCATTTCTCCATCATCAGCATGGAAACATTTCCTGCAGGCTCGCACTCCCTGGAGCACTGCATGAGGGTCTGGCAGCTGAAAGGAGAAAGGTGGATCTTCAAGCCTCTGGAAAGACAGAGGCAAATCAGGATAAGGAGGTTAGATGGATATCTGTGCTAAAAGGACAAGCACAGACATCAATGCACTTAGTGGTTAGGTTGGTTGGCCACCTGAGATTCACCACGCTGAAGCTTGCTGCCCAGTAGCCTTCCAGACACAGTTCATGAAAAAGCACCCTGAAACAAGATTTAATATCGTTCCACTGCAACAGAAGTTCAGAAACTTCCAAGAAGTTTCTTGAAGGAAACCTTGGACCCGTTTTCTTTCTCCAGTGAGATCCAGCTTCTGTCTGGTAAACACTCAGGAGCTCCACAAGGCCAAAGCTTTCACGTTCTCTCATGGAGCCTGTGGTGGGAATCCTAAAATAGCAGGATGCTGAGTTCATGTAATCTCATTTATGGGTTTAACTTTTGAAAGGAACAAAAATAAAAACAAATAAATGACACTAGTGATGCTTGCAATCACTGCAAAAAAAAAGTGGAATCTACCAGATGACTGTAAAATAAAAAATATAACATAAGAGTTTAAGAGTGTAGGAAGGATTAGGTGAAATTAGAGCAAAGTTGTATCTCACAACATAGCTATGAAAGGAAGAATAAATAGAACTGGCAAAAATACTGGTGCACTTTACAAACAATAAAAATTATTTAAGTCATCAAGTTTTAATTAAAACTACTTAGACTTAGCTACAGGTATGAAAGGAATACAACAAACGTAACTATTATGAAATTGTGTACAGGTTGAGAAAGACTCTTTGCCCTTTTTTTTTTTAAAATAGTACAGATTCCCTTCTGCTTGTAGACAGCAGACAACAATAGCCTCAAAGCCCAGAAGAGATCTGTACCCTAAACCTCCATGTTCACTCTAGTCTCTCATAGCACAACCACACCAAGCTTCAGCTCTCCATAAAAGCGTGCAGCTCAAGCTGCTGGACCCATGAGGAACTTACAAGCCTCTACAGGCAAAGCGCTCTTCAGAAGCGCCAGAACCCAAAGGAAAACATCCTTTAATTTTGGCACTAAGCTCCCCCCATGGCTTAATGCAACCATCCCCACTGATCTGCAGAAATTAAAGTCTCTCATGGGTGTGACACCCTGGCGTGGTGCATCTGGACAGGTGGTGGCATTGCCACTATCCCCAGGCACTGCCTCGGGAGCCAGGCTGCCCTCCTGGGCAGGCGCTCAGGGCTGACCACGAAGGAGGGCTTGCTGGAGGAGAAAAGCCAAGAAATACAGAGAAACTGAGACAAAAGTTGTCTCCTCAGTTTCCCTCCACCCAAGGACCCAGACCTTTTTGAGCCAAATTGTCGCTTTTCAATTTTTTATCCTCTCCACCCTGAGCACCAATACTGTGAGCACTTCCAGGCTGAGCAGACCGCTGCCACATCAATATTCGTAGAGAAGATCCTGAAGAAAGTTCATTTATTTTTCATCATTATTACAGTTAATTGGAAACATCTGCTACAAATATCTGTATGCCAGAAGCATCCCCATCATCAGGCAGTCTCTGCAGGAATACCCACTCCATCCTTTCTGGATAGATTTTGCCAGCGGCAACTTTATTGTCAAAAGAAAAGACACCATAAGACTAATCGGCCAAATGCAGAGTTTAAATTGTCTCTGCTTGTTTTCACACAAAGTAGTAACATATGTTGTGCTGTCACAGCTGTGAAAGATATTTTCATCTCCTCATTTGGCTTTTAACTGCTTTCTTGCAGCAAACCAGGTCAAGAAGTTTTGGGAACACTGTTCCACTCTGATACCCACTTAACATAGTGCTGCAGTGAGAATATTCAAGTACATACCATTAACATTTTACATTTGGATTGAGATTAATTTCAATATATTACATTAATGTATTTATTAAATTATTTAATGTAACATGAATGTTAAATATTTATGTAAGTATGTATGTGAGTGAAAGTGAATTATCTGAATGTCCAGTGGAAAAAAGTTCCTGTGGGGACAGAAGAGAGCCTAGATACAAAGTATTTGCAAATCCCAATAAATATATTCATTGAGACCTACTAAAAATTTGGGCTGGAACTTACAAACACAGAATTTCTAAGTTGTCAAAGGTAATGAAAAATTTAAGTGTAGAATGGACTTTCTAAACATTATCAGCCCTCTATCTGACTCTGCTGTAATTTTCTTTTTATGGGCTGAAATGTGAGACTGGACCATTTTTAGTAGAAGGAATAATTGTGAATAATGAAGGAAAATCACAATGTCAATTTATTTTTTTTTTAAGGTAAAATGATGAAAAAAGACATTCCTATTAAGGAGTAAAGTGTGGTTATATCTCTAACCTTTAATTAAGTCAGGCCAAACATACAATGTCTATACTATAGAGCTCGACCACAGCAGATGGAGTCTTCTTACTGGCTATATGAAACAGCATGATGGAAAAACTTGTTTAAAAGTGTAAAGACTAGTAACTCAGAATCTCCAAAGACATCTTTGAAGCAGATGCTCTTCCCTGAGATGCCAGACTATGAAACTTTATTCAGTAAGGGGGGAAAAAAAAAAAGCTGAGATTTTGAGACAGATTTTTTTAAAAATAAATTACTATGGGCAAAATTTTCATGCAGATGGTCACTATGAATTTTTATCTCAAGCCAGATTAGAAACAGATTTTCCTTTTACATGAAGAGCAGAAATCAATCTTTTGCAATATAACCTTCTTAGATCCTCTCCAACCCCAAGGGTAAGAATACCCACAAATTTCTCTTTTAACAGTGTGGGAATGGACATTTCTTTGTTGACATTGTAAAGAAGTTCCAAATCATGGTGAAGGAACTTGCACTCATCAACAGACAGAAAAAATGATCTGTGAAAAGCAGAAGATCACGTAATGTCTGGATACATACATTTGGCAGATTCATGATGCTGATAGTAATAATACAAAAATAATAAGGCTTCTGACTGAAAAAGTATTCCCTTATTCCCCGAAACAGAATAGTTCCCACGCTACATTATAACTGTAGCAACACTTAGGATGTGAACTTCTGGGCCAGTTTTCATCATCTTGTGTAATGAGTTTATGAGTACCATCATCACTTCACTTCAAACAAGATAGTTTGTATTTCTTTCTGCTTTCCTCAAGAAGAGGCAATGATAAGGCTGGCAGTGATTATCACCTGTACCAAATTCAAGAGATATTAAGCAAATTAACCCATGAACCTCAGTGTTCAAGTTACAAGTTCAGTACTGGTTAAATAGTATTCTTGAGCCTCACCACATGGCTATATAAAAATTAATCCAACTGCTGTACAATTTTAACTCAGCATCAAATAGAAAATTATACAGTGAAGTGTACGGTCCCTGAGCATGTTCATAGGTCTTTACTCCATGAAAAAGATGATTATACCCTTCTGCTCATACAGGCTGTGAGGCAGCTTCCTCTCAGAGAAGTGGTGGCTTTGGTGGACAGTGCCACAGCTTCCTTTGTCCCCTCAGGGAAAGCACCCTCAGTGCACCCTCAGCAAGTTTGCCGATGACACCAAGCTGTGTGGTGTGGTGGACATATTATGAAATAGTATAAACATAGTATTAAACAGAACTAGATGAAGGAAAGAAAAGGGGAAATTGCACATTCTTGTTTTTAACATCAAGTCACTCTCGATTCTCACGTCTGTTGGCTTGCCATTCTGCATGTCTGACACAAAAGACATCATCTTACTCCCAAAGCACAGTAAATCAGCAAGTAAAATTCTTGGAATAACAACACTGAAGTCTGTCCAATACTTTCCTGAAAATGCATACTAAGCCCGCTTCAGCCACGCAAACTTGATTAAGGTGTTTAATATATTTGGAAGAAACAGTAGTTCATGTCAAGAGTAAACAACGCAAGCATGGAAACTGGGTGAGAATAATCTTAAGAAAAAAAATGAAGCAGATGCTTCAGGATACAACTTCGCTAAAGATAACCATTGTTATGGCTGATCCGAAAATCAAGCTTCACATGCCTGAAGTGTATTAAACTGTCATCTCCACTCCTCCCTTGCATGGCTGTTAAGGAAACACGAGCATTAGAATATGAGTGGACAAAAAACCATGTCTGGATTTCCTGTGAAATCTTAAATTCTGCTTTTGCAAGATAAGCAAGAACAGAAACCATGAGACATGCTTTCTCCCAAAATCCACAGAACCCTACGAACCTCAAAGGATCACATGTAATGAGGGGTGATGAGCAGTGACAAGACCAGAGAAAAAACTGTGCCAGCTCTGACCTGAGCATTACAAGCGTAGTCCTGGCGCAGCACTGTCACCCCCCAGGGCTGCCCCTAAGGCTGTGGGCTGACCACAGGGCAGGATGGTCACACTCAAAGAGTTGGGGTCAATGGCTCAATGTCCAAGTAGAGATCAGCGACGAGCGGCTTTCCTCAGGGGTTGGTATTGGGACTGGTGTTGTTTAACATCTGTGTCGGCGACATGGACAGTGGGATTGAGTGCACCCTCAGCAAGTTTGCCAATGACACCAAGCTGTGTGGCACGGTTGACAACACGCTGGAGGGTAGGGATGCCATCCAGAGGGACCTTGACAGGCTTGGGAGGTGGGCCAATGCAAACCTCATGAAATTTAACAAGGCCAAGTGCAAGGTCCTGCACATGGGTCAGGGCAACCCCAAGCACAAACACAGGCTGGGTGGAGAATGGATAGAGAGCAGCCCTGAGGAGAAGGACTTCGGGGTGGTGGCGGATGAGAAGCTGAACATGAGCTGTCAATG
>NW_010136719.1:3676-21708 GCF_000699245.1 Pterocles gutturalis | reverse complement strand
CCCATGAGTCTCTTTTCCCTTTACCCCTTAATTTCTCTCCCCCATTCCTGGGCTGTGAGGTGTTTGTTTATCTCTAGTGGGGTTTAAAACCACAAGAGAGGAATATAGGCAAATTGTCCCAGTGGCCAGGAATCAGGTTAGGAAAGCTAAAACTCTGACAGAATTAAATCTGGCCAGGGACCTCAAGGGAAAAAGAAAAGCTTCTATAGGTGCATTGGTGATAAAAGGAAGATAAAGTAAAATGTAGACACTCTCCAGCAGGAAGCAGGAGACCTGGTTGCCCAGGATATGGAGAAGGCTGAGGTGCTTAACGACTTCTTTGCCTCAGTCTTCACTGGCAAGTGCTCAAGCCACACCACCCAGGTTGCAGAAGGCAGAGGCAGCGACTGGGAAAATCAAGAACCACCCACTCTAGGAGAAGATCAGGTTTGAGATCATCTCAGTAGCCTGAAGGTGCACAAGTCCATGGGACCTGATGAGATGCATCTGCGGGTCTGGAAGGAATGGGTGGATGAAGTTGCTAAGCCACTATCCATCATATTTGAGAAGTCGTGGCAGTCCTGTGAAGTTCCCAGTGACTTGAAAAGGGGAAACATAACCCCCATTTTTAAGAAGGGAAATAAGAAAGACTCGTGGAAGTACAGGCTGCTCAGTTTCACCTCTGTGCCTGGCAAGATCATGGAGCAGATCCTCCTGGGAACTATGCTAAGGCACATAGAAAATAAGGAGGTGAATGCTGACAGCCAACGTGGCTTCACTAAGGGCAAATCATGCTTGACAAATTTGGTAGCTTTCTACGATGGGGTCAAGGAGTTGGTGGATAAGGGAAGAGCAGCTGACATCATCTACCTGGACTTGTGCGAAGCCTTTGACACTGTCCTGCATGACATCCTTGTCTCTATATTGGAGAGACAAAGATTTGATGCACGCACCACTCAGTGGATAAGGAATTGGCTGGACAGTCACACTCAGAGAGTTGTGGTCAATGGCTCAATGTCCAAGTGGAGACCAGTGATGAGTGGTGTCCTGCAGGGGTCGGCACTGGGACAAGTGTTGTTTAATATCTTTGTGGGAGACATGGACAGTGGCACTGAGTGCACCCTCAGCAAGTTTGCGATGACACCAAGCTGTGTGATGTGATCAATGCACTGGAAGGAAGAGATCCCATCCAGAGGGACTTTGACAGGCTTGAGAGGTGGGCCTGTGCAAAGCCCATGAAGTTTAACAAGGCCAAGTCCGAGGTCCTGCACCTGGGTTGGGACAATCCCGAGCACAAACAGAGGCTGGCCAGAGAATGGCTTGAGAGCAGCTCTGAGGAGAAGGACTTGGGGGTATTGGTTGATGAAAAGTTCACCATGAGCTGGCAGTGTGCACTTGCAGCCCAGAAAGCCAACAGTCTCCTGGGCTGCATCAAAAGAAGCATGACCAGCAGGTTGAGGGAGCTGATTCTCCCTCTCTACTCTGCTCTTGTCAGACCCCACCTGAAATACCTCATCCAGCTGTGGAGTTCTCAGCACAGAAAAGACATGGACCTGTTGGAATGAGTTCAGAGGAGAGCCACGAAATTGGTCAGAGGGCTGGAGCACCTCCCCTTTGAGGACAGGCTGAGACAGTTGGGGTTGTTCAGCTTGGAGAAGAGAAGGCTTCAGGAAGACCTTACAGCAGCCTTCCAGTACTTCAAGGGGGCCTACAGGAGAGATGGGGAGGCACTCTTCATCAGGGAGTGTAGTGAGAGGATGAGGGGTAACAGTTTTAATCTGAAAGAGGGTAGATTCAAATTTACATTTGGAAGAAATGTTTTATTGTGAGGGTGGTGAGGCACTGGAAGAGGTTGCCCAGAGAAGTTGTGGATTCCCCATCCCTGGAGGTGTTCAAGGCCAGGC
This sequence comes from Pterocles gutturalis, assembly GCF_000699245.1. Classification (NCBI taxonomy): domain Eukaryota; kingdom Metazoa; phylum Chordata; class Aves; order Pterocliformes; family Pteroclidae; genus Pterocles; species Pterocles gutturalis. The sequence continues at coordinate 19,825 of NW_010136719.1, read as the reverse complement.
TGGATGAGGTTTTGAGCAACCTGGTCTAGCGGAAGGTGTCTCTGCCTATGGCAGCAGGGTTGGAACTAGATGATCTTTAAGGTCCCTTCCAACCCAAACAATTCTGTGATTCGTGACTAGTCATCCTGGGACATTTTGTCACTTGATTTAGATTTCTACCATTTAGAAAACGTCAGTCAATATGCAACTGAAAAAAAAAATTCAGTCTGGAAGGCTACAATTGATTTGTAAGAAAATGACAAAACATCTGTTTGAATTCCTGTCTATGCTCTTAAAGAGAAAAATACTTTTTCTAGCAACAGTTTTTCTTTCTTTTAGAGCCTTATATCAATTTGAGGTGCAACGAGAACAGGTGAGAAGCTTGAGAACTCAATCTTATCTCAGTATTTTGCTCACTACACCGATAGACATTTTGATACTTTTCACTTTTTGCCTAATCTTGGTTCACATGGAAAAAATGCACCATTTCTTTAAGGTGAAGGTCAGGAAAGTGTGTCTCCACTACTCGATGAATAAGAGTGTGATGATTCTGCTGATCAATGTACAATTATACACATACAATAGAAACAACCACAAACAGAAAAGCAGAATTTTCAGAGTCAGGAAAAATTTTTCTCTCATAAAATATAGGATTTATAAATAGTAGATATTTGCACAACAATTTTTGCTTTCAAAATGAGAAACAGTGATACAGAAGAATAACTCTCATGTGTTACAATTATAATTGTAAGCATTTCTGTTAGGAATACTGCCTCTACTGACATTATTTAAATTTGTGGCATTAATCTGAATAAACAGTAGTGTTAGGTATCACATAAATTTAATAATGCATATTTCATTGTAGCTATATATTTGTGATGTCACACTGTCAATAAATATATAGTGGGCATATGATTTTGCAACAAATTATCACAGGCACTTCACTGTCAGAACATATTATCATCCCTGTTAATGACAAGTAGGGGAAGATCAGGTTTATCCTGAAAATGACCTTGAAGCTTTCCTAACTCAGTCCAGTAGAGACAAAGAAATGTCACAAACCTCTTAGCAGCTGTAATGGTGTCAGGTTTTTGTTATGATGAGTCTTGTTATGAGGAAAAAGTGAGAGAAACAAGGATGAAAATGACAAATAGCAAACCAAAGACCTCTCCAAACAGTGTTTCTTGGATCATTCAGAAGAAACTTAGATTGCCACTCTCATTTGAAACAGTGTTTGGGTTTTTTTTCAGGACAGTTCACGCCCTTACACATGCCTGTGAGGGGGAGGAGGGCACCTGTGTCAGCTATTTGAGATGATCTTATGTCATATCCTTGTTAAAGCTGATGGAAGTTTGGCAGTGATTTCAACAGAGCTGGCGTTTTACTCACTCTCTTTCTCCAGTGTCCTCTACTGGTTACACACCACAGGCAAAAGGAGCCTGAAAAGAGCTACAGCCCAAAGAGAGGAAATGAATTAATTAAAAAAAAAAAAAAAGAAAAAAAAAAAAGCTTGCAGTAAATGTTGCATGTTAAAGCAACATGTAAAAAAAAATATTGTGATTATTTTTTTAAACTTCAAGAGTTTAATATTAATGAGACAGCATACAACCAAAACATCATAAATTCAAAGTCTGATTTTGAAACAGTTGTTCTTTCTGAAAAAGGAAATAGGAGGTCAGTGCCAAAGGAATTCTGGTTAGACAGGCAGAAATTTTATCTTCAGCTATGCCTGCAGTGAAGAAAGTATAATAAACCAGTCATGCTTTCCTAAGCTTGTTTAAAAGGGAAAAAAGAACAGGAAAGGATAGAGAATATGCTTTCAAAAATGATTCATACCAAAATGCAAAGTTAGAAGTCTTAGATATTTTTTACATTAGTGAAACATCTTTGAGTTGCTGATTTCTCTTTTGTTGAGGAGGCCGTGTCACAGTGTGTCAAGTTATACTTGACGCACCTAAAACATTTAAGATGCTCTGATTTTTTCCATTGCAAAAAACTCAGACATGCACCCTGATGCATTCACTCTTGTCCCACTTATCCTATCGACAAGTAGAAAATAAATTAACTGGAGTAAAAAAGACACAGAGTGCTGTGAAGCAAGGCAACACGACTTGATGCTCTGCTTAGCTGACAGAGAACCAAATACTTGACAGCAGTCACAGCAGTAAACGTTGCTGTTAAAGTTTTAAAGGATTACCTGGTAGAAGCAGAAATACACTTTCAAATCTATTCTGAGACACTCATACAACATATGTGAAATACACACCAACATCTGAAAAGGCAGTCTTAAGTCTTCCCCAGACTAAATTTTTTTTTCCCATTTCATAGAATCATAGAATCATCATTTGGTCATTTTCTGAATTATTCCAGTGGTATGGACAAATGTAAATGGCTCGAAAGCATAGAGTGCAAATGCCAGGACTTCCAGTTCTCAGGGAAAGGAGCATCCTACTGCCTGATGAGCTCATGGAAACATAAGTGTATTGAGAGATTTTTCCAAAATAAGTGAAACTGCATGTCACAATTATGAAAATGTAAAATAATTATTCAAGTTTATTAGATGGATAGCTATTTAAAGCTTATGTGCCAAAAAAGAATGCTCTTTTGAGTATAAGCCACCTTCATAAGGTCCACGCGGCCATTCTGCTGTTACAGTGTCAATGTTAAAAAAACTAAGAAGTGTGAGGTATACGTTCTATGAGACCTACTGATATAAATGCTTACCGGAAATGTTGCAAACCTCAGACTTAAGTACAGTTTGGAGACAATTTCCCCATGACTGTTGGAAAATAAATCTTATGTCATATTTTGTGGAGCTGAATGTGCTTCCCAGTGGTCATTTGAAAATTTGTGTTATTTTCGTGCTTCAAAAAGCACCTTAGAACCCAGTAGTAATATATCAAATACATTGGTGCTTGGGTGATAGGTTATCACTCATCAAGGTAATCTGAAGTGATTAGTGCAGATCAATTAGGAAGAAAAAATTTCAATAGGGAAGATAACATAAAGTGCAAAGATTTTCCGCATTTCTACAGAAATGTAAAAACTGTCTTAAAAAAATTAAAACTCCTAGGTAAATTATGAAGTATAAACATACTGCCTTAAAGAATACTATGTAGTTCTTCTCCGTGTTCTACCTTACACTTTCTATTTTTCTTTTGCTTGATTCCATAGTACTGCCCTGAGTTGATTTCAGTAGGTGTGTGTAATGACTCCACTACTGAGATTGTCTTTTCAAGACTTAACAGGGAAGGTACTTATTTTTATCCTTGCTCCTGGTATTTGAATCCACCAAAAGGGTATTCCCAAAATGCCTTTGTCTCCTCACTGCAATAGGAGTGTATTGGAAAGCTGATGAATCAGTTAGTGCAAACTGGATTGGGAAGGAATAAATATCAACAGCTGCTCTTTGATTCCTTCTTTTATAGTGCACGGAAAGACATCCCTACAGAAGGTTGGTGCAAGACAGGAGGGAGTACATGAGCTATGTGTAGCAACATCTATAGCCTAGAGACAGTGAAGGGCACTGGCAAGAAAATGAACCATCAGAGAAAAATGGTTGTTGAACCAAAAGTCAAAGCAGAAAACTGCTGAGGGGTAGGAGATGAGCCATTGCACTATAAGGTGCTAGCACTAATGTCCTCAGCCAGCTGCCATCTCTGTCTGAACATCCAGACTGTGCAGCCACTGTGCAGTGTGCTCACAATCCAGCCTGCATTTCTCCAACCCCACTGGCACCTGCCCACACTGCCTGTGCAGCTGCAGCTGCTTTCTCTGATCACTCCCATCACGTATCTGGCGTGCTCCCAGTGACCCTGTTGTGCATGCATGGGAAACTTGCCAACATTCAGTTTGTTCAGAGTGAGATATGCAGTCAGAGAAGGTGTTAAATGCTGAGGTCATCTGAGGTGTCTGGATGTACAGCACTGCTTGGTGAAGAAGATGTGCTACAGTGTGTACACAACCCTCAAGACAAAATATATTAAAAACATTATACCAATTCATAAAGAACATAGCTAACAATCAACCAGTAGTCCTTGGACAACCTCCACCCCTCTTAAGCCCCCAAATCCACCTGAACATGCTGCATGGCAGAAAAGGAGAAACTAAGGTGGGGAGGAAAGGGAGCACAAGCAATAAGGATATATGTGATGTATTTTATCATGTAAAGTAAGGAACATGCAGCAGCACTAAGGAGGACCACTCTCCCTAGAGCCGAATTAATGTTGCCAAGTTAGTAGAAATACTGTAGGTGATGTGGTCCTGTTCTTTTTTTTCCTAGACCCACTTTGGGGAATGGAGAAAATGGGAGAGGAATGCAGTTGTTCCCTGGAATGACCAGTGGATGGTGGAAGCAACATCTCATGGTCAGCACATCACCATGGCCCTGGGGAAGGTGCTGATTCTACAGATTTTCCTGGAGATATTTTTCCCTCTCTGATGTGTGACTTACCAAAGAAAGGTTGAGTCAGTTCTCACAGTCTATGCACCATCAACATTATTTCCTATCTACGATAACATGATAACAGCCATAGCCTGCTCAGCCAGAACTTTCTGGTGTAGCATTAGTAACACTTGAGACTTCTTATCAAATCTAAAAAATATTTTTAGTTTTTTTCTTAAAACTGCACTTGTCACATTAAGTGACTGCATGAGGAACCCTCATGACCATTTGAGAAATTACGTAGTTTGAATTCTCATTGTTTGTTCAAGTCCTGGTTTCAAAACCACAACAGTTCAGAACCTCTGAAATGATCCAAGGAAGAGTTTTAAAATTCCAATGGAAAATTACCTCCCTCTTTTTTTTTTAAACTTATCAATCTAATTGATTTTATCTAAGTGATAAAGACATGCGGAAAGTAATGCTAAACTATGATACATTAAAAATATATATGGTGGGAAATTCTGTGGATGTACTGTTCCTTCTTTATTTATTAAGGTGAGATAATTCTTACCACAAGTTTATTGTGTGCATAGTAAGGGGTGTGCTGCTCTTTACAGTTCCATGTAGATTTCTGTGGAAGGTAGTAAGTATTGATACGACAGATCATCTGGTAGGTCTGCACTTCGCTGCCCATGAAACAAACTGAGGAGAGAAGACCACAAGGTTATATACACATACACAACACATGCTAAATGTATTTAATGTCACAAGATGGGGTACAAGATGCAATGTATTAATGTATTTAGACTGGTGCAAGGTGAATAACTCTTAGCTAATGGTGAAGTATGAAGCTGTTGTCAATTCCATGTTCAGAAGCTGGGGTCAGATTAGTTAGGGTTCCTGGGTTTTTATTCAGAGCTTTTGCAAAGTCTTTTTCAATAGACAACCATGAGTTTCCTACTCTGTTCCGTTATCCACAAAACATAATAACATTAACTGGACTTTTAATGCTTATATAACACTTTGAGATCAGTGTTTTGAGTGAAAGTTACTGCATGTTTGCAAGATACTGATTTGTTCCTATGAAACGGCCCTAGGACACCTGAGTACAACCATAGTCTCTTTGGAACAAGGTAAAGCAGAATCTGGTCTGAGGGCACTAGCTGCTGTTTTAATAACACCAGTGACCTGCAGAAAGCATCAATTAGGCTCCTGTTCTACTCCCTTCACAATAACTGTTTTTGGTGACACATTTTTATTAAGGTTTTCTGGGATTTAATTGTTCTTGTGGTTCTAAAAATCAGAAGACAGAGTATTTAGTAGTAGCAGGTGTTAGCAAACTATCATTACTAAGCTCTTTCAGAAGCAATTTATGATCTATTTTATAGATCCTACCACGCTCATGGATCTAAGCTTCATTCCCGATGCAATTGATTAAACTAAGCCTTATGAAGGCAGTAACTAGGCAGAGGAAGGGGACATTTTTTAGAAGAAATATTTTTTTTAAGCAAGTGAGAAAATGAGGAGAAAGAAACAGGAAGCCACTGTACTGGTGTTAGTAAACCCAGATGATCGATAACCTTATTATTAGAAAAGGCTAACATTTCCCACTCCAGGAGGTTTTTGGACATACACCATTATAAGCGGACAAGTGTAAAATATGGAGCTTGTGTTATGCATAAGGGAAACAGACACAATGTCTGGGATTTGGGGCCATTCACTGTTTACAAAAGGCTTTTGGCTTGCAACTTTAATTACTTGACTTCTAAAGAAAGTGGAGGGGTTGTTTTGTTTATCAGTTTAGAAAAAGCTCCTTAGTATGTAGCATTATTTATGTATTTGCAAGGATGCAAACTTGTCAGTTGAACTCCTTATTTTATTTAAAAGCTAAAATCACTACAAGTTGATGAAGCAGGTGACAAATAGTTGTTGGGGAGCCTCAGATAAGAAATGTTCAAAACCCCTGCCAGAGCCATGCTTGCCATTGAAAGGAGTTGAGGGAGCCTGCAGGTTCCATGTTGAGTGTGTGTCGCACAACGGGGCAACACGCTGGCTACCATCAGGCATGGTCTCTGCTGAAGCCTTCACAAAAAGAAAGGGGAGGGGGGCACAGAGAAAGAATGCGTGGCAGTTGTTTGACAGATGCTGGTAAATTATGCCTCTTACCTGTAAACTCTCAAAATCCCTTTTCAGCATCTCACAAAGAACAATAATTGTTTATTGATCAAAACGTTAATAATGTATCCCTTGTTCTTCAATAAGGTCTAGAAATGTAACTCAAGGGCAACAACTGATTTGGATAAACAACAGACTTGACTGATGTGAAGTGTGGTTTCTCTGTTTTTCTAAACTGTGAGCGTATAGTTTAAGCATTTTGTTGTTATCTTGATGTAATCACTGTACACATGTGTACCTGTCTGGCCTAATGTCTGTTTGTCTTCTGAAGAGTCATTTTTCTCAACAGTATTTAATGCTTCCCCATAAATGCTTGTTTTAAAGCACAGCAAAATGCAGAATTGTTTCAAATCATTCTTTTTACTTTCCTGCAACATCTGTGCTTTGCCAGCTACTCAGATGTTGTATGCAAAAATAAAAAGCAAGGCAACACAAAATAAAACACACAGCAGCATAAACACCAGTGGATAAATTTTCCAAATGCTACCAGCATTTTGTACGTACTAGGTGGGCATAATGAACAGAAACAGGATATGTTTCTTTTGATAACCATCAGTCACACTTAAAGAGGAATGTAATTATACAGAGGTGCGTGTTTGTTTATATTTAGTGGATTTTTAAATGAGTCTATTCTGTTTCACTTCAAGATAGAAGTGATAAGTTTAAAATGAAAGTAATTGCTGCCAAGCAGAACAACAGGCAGGTAATCATTGTGGTCTTAGATAATGCCGCTGACAGCAGTAGGCTGTAACCAAGTTATAATATAAAACTATCTTTCATGCAGAATGAGGACAAAAAAGTTTCCAAGTGTAGGGCTTTTTCCAACTTGGTAGATTTGGACAGCTGATAAACCCTCGGATATCTTAGTGACAATCAGTTACTTATCTTTCAATGCTGAAAACAGAGGTTGAAAGTTAAGTAGCAACATAAAGCTAAACACCTCCGGGACAGGTCTCGCGTCCAAGCTAGGCAGAAGTGACAGAAAATCATTGAGAACAGAAGACATTAAAAGGTCAGAAATAAATTGTGATCAAGCCCTGTTTGACCCTTTTATCAGATGGTATTTTTCTCTCCTTTAAAGAATAAAACGACATTTTCCCATCTCTGAAGCTGTTTGTGTTGGCATTAAGGATTTACCTACCATCTAAATAAGTCATCTTATTTTAGGTGTGTTTAACACTGAAGAAGGGTCATGTTATTAGAGGAAACTTTGATTTAGGAAAACTTTTAGTGGAAATATCAGTGATAATGTAAGAAATAAGAGAGGGAGGGGACTAGGAAGATGTGTCTGGCTGACTTAGATGCACTGCAATGCATGACGGAAATTCCTCCTTACAAGCCCTGTGAGTGAAATTCTGACCACGAATGAATCAAAGGTAAAGCTCTCCTTGATTTCAGTGTAATCTGAGGACTTTATCCTATATAATCTCTCTCCCACTAAGCAGAGATAGTAGCTTCAATGTAGCAAAGATTGTAAATTATAAATATATTGTTGAAAACAACAAAATATAATTATATATTTTCTTGATGTATCTTTTAACTCATTCACACATATACCTTTTAGATTTTGATCCTTCTGGGGAAATTAGTTTATTAAAATATTTCCTCTGCCATCATCTACCATACATGTACTTACAATGTCTCAGAGGTCAGTTCTGGAAATGTGGGATTTTCGTAGAAAATTTAGACCATTCCTACGAATTTGGAAATATAAATATCCTGTGCTGCTATAGTCCATGAGGTTCTTGGAGCTGCAGAAGTTTTTACTAGGTCATTAGGGCATCAGAGTGAGTGCCTAAATGTAACCATATTTGTTCTGATATCTGTATCATGGTTTGTCATCCTTAGCTCCCCTTAGTTCCCACTTCCAGGTACCAACAAGGAGTTAGTCCCTAGCCTTATTCTGCTTACCCTGTCATGCTGATGGTCGGCTGTATAACCTGATGCACTCTGAGGGCCTCGACAGCCAGTCTCTTCTAGGAACGGATCCTTGCCTTTACTTGTCCCCAAAATATTCACGTTAGAGAAGTCAAAACTCAGACTTGAGCACTGATCAAATATTTCTCTGTTGTTTTAACTGTCTGAAGATAAGCTGTTGCTGTCTACTATTTGAGTGATTCTTACCAGAAAAGCTCAGTCTATCTTCTTAGTCAATTTTTTTTTCCAATTGCCTCAGTCACATTAGGTATCCAGATGCATTTATATGGAGACAGCAGCTGGATGCACACTAAAGTAAAAAGGAACTTTTCAATTATTTTTTCTTGTATTCTAACTACTTCTTACATTTCACTGTTTAATGTGCTTTTCTTCCTGAGGCTGGAAACTGCTTTCAGATGCATATTTTGTCTCAATTCAGATGGTGTTTTGTTCTTGACAACTGTAGTACTTTGAAAAGAGTTCTAACAAGAAACTTCTTTCTGTGTTAATTCATTAAACTTCAAGATTATGTTGCCCTGGAAATTCTTGGACTGAAAATAAATTAAAAAGAAAGCATGAGGAATGGCTTCATTGAACACAGTGGAAGTGTTCCTGGAAATCCAATGCATGTTCCACAGGATACCACCTTTTCTTCTAGGGGAACAATTTTCTAATCTGTGTCAGCCAAAATATGTTTGGTTGGCAAAGCAATTGATAGGAAAACCAAGCTGAAGATGTAAAGAACAGAAAATAAATTATAAATATAAATTGACTCATTCTTTGGTTCTGATTGGTTTTAATTACCGTATTCCTGTTTCTTTAAAGATCTTAAGACCAGCATTTAAATATATGGCTTCATCCTTACTGAATGATATTTTATACCTGATAACTTTGGGGTTTGCTTTGATTGATAGATAATTGTTCGAATTAAGACATATACCGTCATTTCTCCAGATGCTCTGAGCCAAAAACAGCCTAAATATTTAACATGCATAGCCATACACAGTTCTGTGAGAAATGTAGGCAGGCTACTGTTTGGAGCACTTTAGATCTATTCTCTTTTTTTTGTGCCCCCTGAAATACATGCTGCAGTCTCTTTCAAATCCTTTCCAAGAAATGTATCGAGACATATTGATTATGTTGCTGTGTGTCATGTGGAACTCAAAGTGATTTAAAGGACAAGTTCTGCTTTTTAGGTAGAAGATTGCAATTTGAACTCACCTACAGATAGTTGTGGTAAGGGGAACTTTAACATTCGCATAAGTAGTTAGTACTTGCTTTTCTTTCAGTTGTGTTCATCAGAAATTTAGTACGACTCTTGTAGATTTTTTTAATTAATATTTTTTACTTTTAAGCCAGGTGGTACTAAAACTGCAAACTCATATGCATACAGCTATAATTCTGTTTCATCTATTTTATTGCCTTGCAATCACAAAGGAAATAAGTGGACTGCATTTTCTATGGTTCTTTGTCTGCTTACAGCTTGTCAGTGGGATCGACTGCTGAATTGGAATCAGTCGCTAGCTTTGGTCTATTAAGAAATTCCATGCTAGCTAGAACCTAGCATGGGCCAAAATCTTTAAGTGCTTAGAACTGAAATGTGCTTAGGGGTAAACGTTTTGTAGGTATTCAAAGAGAATTTGCAAATGCTTAGTTGATTTTTTTGTTTCGGTTTAGGATCTTTTTGTTGTTGTTTTTAAATCCATGTGTTTCCATGCAGATTTTCACATTACATTTGCATGTTGGCTTGGCAATATTTGGTGTTTCTGTATTAAATGTCTTTTTTATAAACCAGCTGCAAATAATTGTTGATGATTCTGCTTTTGCACCTGAAATCAAGATGGGATTCCGTTTTTCCTGTAATGGTCCTTACTCTGTAGAGCTAGGTCTCAACTGAAATTCATTTTGATTTATCCCAGCATGTGCTTAAATGCCCAAAGGTCTAAAGTGAATATGCACAAATACTTCCTTAATGACTGCAGATACCTTTTATCTTCTTACTTCTGATATGAAGACAGGAAGAAGACTCTTCAAGTTCTCATTATTATTTTAAGGGATGATGTCTAGGAGGGAATGATGTTTGAATGTACTGTTTTGCTTTGCTATACACTAGAAAATGGTATCATTCTCTCTTCCGTGTTGCTAGTGTCCCTGCCCTCACTTCTGAGACTCTGTAGCAAAGGACTCATCATATCTAAGAGGATTAATTTCAGGGAACATCTTTGAGTGGTATCCAACGCTGAAGATTATTCAAATTCTAACAAGTTGCTACTGTATATCTGTGAACTGAGATTCTTGAAAGCTTTTAACTTAGTGGAACAGGAGGATAGTCAGTTGGAGAACAATTTGATATACAAGGATGATCCCTTCAGCAAAATTAGTTTGCTTCTTGGAAGAAGCAGAAATATGTTAAATTTCATGGTAAAAAAACAAACAAACAAACAAACAAACCCCAAAAAACCCATTTCAGCCTTCTGACAACAAGGGATATAACTATAATCAACAAAAGAGAGCTTCCTGCCATGGAAAATGGCTAGTAGCCTCTACTTATAGCTGTTGTTGTCAGCTCTGTTTATAACACATGGAATATTTGAATGAAAACTTATCTTGTAAACTGAACATTTTATAAGCACTTGATGTTTTTTAAAACCTGAGCATACTTCTAGGATTAAATTTGAAAAGGAAAAGGCATATTTCAGGCATGTGTCCTGCAATTCCTCTGGCACATGAATAGTTTTATGATAGAAGTTTTGAAGTTGAATGAAGAATATGCTATCACTATTTTTGATTACCATTAACATTTTTTTTTGTCACTCTGCAAGGTTATTCCAATTTTTTTTTCTCATTTTTTTTTCTTCCCCTCTAACTACGTTTGCTGTGATACTGTTTCTTAGATTCAGTTCATCATTTGCACACAGGTCTTTGTGGTACTATTTTATAGTTTACTGCAGGTGAAGTAGGCTGAAGAAAATTTCAAACAAAAGAAAATGCAAAGTCCCACACTTGGAAAAAAATAGCCTCGTATAGTGATATAGGCTGAGCTGAAAAGTAGCTGGTCAGAAAAGGACCTGGGGTCTCAGGTGGACACCAAGCTGACTGCGGCCTGACAATGCACTCTTGCAGCAAACAAAGCCGACAGCTTCCTGGGCTGCATTAGGCAGAGCATTGCCAGCAGGATGAAAGAGATGATGTTTTCCCTGTGGGGAAAAAACACAAGCCATGTAGTAGCATGCAGACATCTTCAGCAGAACTCCAACAGATGTCTTTGCTGCTCAGCTCACTGTAGCTGGATAGATCAGGTTGCTTATATTCAGTACCTGCATAGGTCTGTGTTTAACTAAGCTCTGTTCTAAAACAGATGGCATGGCCAAGTTCTCATCATCCAAGCACAACAAACTCACTCCGGGACACTTTTGTGAAAGACTGAAGAGTGGAGTCCCACAATCTTTTATGAACAGCAGGCTTTTATTTCTTTTGCTGATGTGGCAATTTGCTTGTCCCTGTGATAGAGAGCACAGGTATTTAGTTCTGTGTATCAGTTAGGATGTGTAACAGCTCTTCTTACAGCAGAAGGTTTTTTTCAGCTGATCTTTTTCTTAGCCGGGTGTGATAAACAGCTGTCAGCACTAAATGGACTGATATTAAGCTCTTCAAATACTACATGCAACTTCCAGAAATAAGAAAGATGATCCTTACCAGTCCAAGATTCAAGAAAATGAAATATTCAATGTTGAGATGTATTGGTCAACTGATGTAAACCTGTGAAAAGCAGCAAAGCCAACAACCGTGGGCCTGGGGCTGTCTGCATACATTCTGACATGCACCCTAGTGCTCTGATGTTACAGAATTAAAATACCTTCTTCCCTTGTGAGTAGTTTTGTGCCTGTGACCAGAGAGCAAGGAATGCAAAGCATGGAGTCTTGATTACACAGGTTTTTTACTGAGGAAGTTTCTTCTGTTTAAAATGGGACATATTCAATGACCTATACCTCTGCACTTGCTGTTAACGTTTGATTTTTCCATATTTAACAACCGACCATTTCAAATGATCAGCCTTTACCTGTGTGTGTGTCTCTCTCTATAAAGACAGATATAGATATGGAATATAAGCAAAGCTTAATGAATTAATCATGTAACTTTCTTCTTGCAACCAATGCAGAACCCCGTTGGCTTCCTTGAAAATCTCTTTGGATATACATGTTCAGCTCTGTAGATCAAATTGTTTGACAGGTTATCTAATGAGATGACTCAGTTCTTTAGATAAAGCCATCTTTAGATGACTTTATATAAAAACAAGAAATAAAAAAAAACTCTTTCGTTTCAGTCTTTTTTAAGTGTATGATGACTTCAGATTTTCACTTTGCATTTGAAATCTCATTAATATATTTTTCATTTTTTTGGTCACATATGCTGCTTCTTTCTTGCCCTTTTTTTTGCCGTGACCACATCTGTGAGCTAACTGCATAAGCAGCACTCATTATTTGCTCATTCAAGTATAGCAGGATATTCAATTTCAGATTTTTGAATTAAAGAGATGGAAGATGCCTTCCAGTTCTCCCGGTGATGCTTAAAAGAGCTCAGAATTTTATAGTTCACTAGTTAAGATGTCTTTCTGAAGTTAAGCTAATGACTTTTTTTATACCTTATTAGCTATCCGACGGTGCACTAACAAAAATATATTGAACTTAAAAAAACCAACTACTGCAATCACATAGAACATCACTTAATACTGAAAGCTTCAAGCAGTATTGCAGAGCTACAGTGTAAAGTTGAATGTAACATATTATGAAAAAATAGAATATTTGTTATCCACTGTTCCTGTAATCTTCTTTCACTCTAAGCATTCTTTTTTCCTTCTTTCCAACTGTTGTATTACAAATGGATTAAAAGCAGGTTATGTCTTCCCAGCCACAATTCCTTGTCCTCAGCAGGGAAATCAAATATACAGAGAAAAAAAGAAAAAAAAAAAAAAAAAGAGTCTCAACAAGAATTACAACATCAGTAAAAAACAGACAGTTTTTCTGTGATCAGTGGAACACCAAAGAGCAACAGAATAAATGATCCAACATTTTGTCTTGCAGGAGCCACCTACGATCATCTACATTAGTCTGACTGCCCCGTTTCCCTAGCATGAGTTCAATGGGCTGCAAATATGTCTGTTCTCTCAGTTAGAGATGGCTATTCATCTTGTAGTAGAATCTTAAGGATTCAGGCTTTACAGCTGCATCATGTTCTATATAACCATCACACCACAGTATAGAAAGAAAATAATTTCTGTCCTGCAGACCTTCCAATCTAGATACAATGGAGATAATTGACACATAAAAGTAAGTGTGGAAGAATAAGGTGGGAGTGAAATAATTCTGAAAACAGTATTTTAGTCCATGGTGATCGCATACAAGCTGCCTTATGCCTGTAAGGTTTTTATGGGTCTGATGAGGGAAAAGAGCACAAAGCAACAGAGAACTGCTGCCTCACCCACAGCTGCATCCTGATTCTGAGCAAAACAGAAGCAGGAATTCTCAATATGGTTGTATGCATTAAAAAATGGTGCTGCTTTTCTTATTGATATTAAAAATAGTCATTTTTGCCATCCAGCCTTCAGCACTGATAATGATGGCTATAGTAGGCATAAAATGGCTATAGTAGGTGTAAAATGCCTTCTACTCAGGAAGGAACTTGTAGAGATAAATGAGGGAGATGGTGCCAGAAATATATGAGCCAGAATAGTTATTTTGGCAGAAAAAATTTGAACAGATAGAAGTGAAGACATATGGTATTTAGGCCAGAGGGGTGGAAACTGCAGTAGCTGAGACACAGAAGAATGAAGGCTTGGATGAAAACCTGTTTCTCCTCTCATTCCAGACAGCTCAAGTTCTTAAATATCGTGTGCCTGAGGAACCTTCAAGATCTCGTTGATGTTCTGTGGGATTATATGTATGGACAACTCAAAAGATATTAAAAGTTGTGTAATTGAGTCAGAGGAAAGTTAGGATTGACCCAAAACTGAGACTAGACTAATGGAAAGATATTTAGGGAAGGAAAAGAGGGAGCATTCTGTTTTAATTGTGCTGAGACTGGAGGACAGCTGGGCAATAACAAGAAAACATTAGAAAATAAGGCCAAGATAGGTATAGAGAAAAGAAGGAATTAACAGTCATCTGGACTTTCCTTTAGGAAATATTACATTAATAATATATAAAGTGTGTGTCTACTCCATGGTTGCAAGATTTTCCCAAATGTCCCTTGTTGCTATGGAGATGAGAGCCTAAGGATTGAAAAATAGTTTGTTTAAATTTAAAATTCTACTCTGTAAAACTAAATGTAGTTCTTGCCTTCAGTGTGTAGACTCTTTGGGTCAGAGGAAGAGCAGTCTTTGCTCTCAGAAAGAGTTTGGCAGTGTCAGGGAAATTTTTTTTACTTGTAGTTACAAGCAGCTAAATTCCGTGAATATCTTCTTTACTTCTTCCCTAGAGGAAAAATCATCTGAAATGGAAGTTGAGTTGGCGAAGTTTGCCTTCTTTTCTCAAGTTGAAATTCTCTGGCATGTGGAGCAATGCAAACTAAGGGTAAAACACTCTTCAACCTAATGACTAAAGTAAAACATTCCCTCATCCGTGTGTAGCGAGGCAACAGGAATCTATTCCCCCTATGTGCAAATTATATAATCCCACTCATCGTGTGGCTATTGAGGAACAGAATAGAAAGTATTGCTGAGTAATTACGTAATGCAGGCATCACCTTTGTATGACTAACGCAAAGTGAGAAAACCTGTTTCTGAAGATATGAGTATGAATCTTCTGCTGCTTTCTACAATATGCCCAGAAAGCTTTTTGCTTTGAAAGCAGAGTGCTGTTCAGGAAATTTCAAAAGGGGAAAAAAATGCTGTTGCATTCTATTCTCTTCTATTACTCTTCTGTTTCCTTCATCTTCTCAATATATTACTGAAAATTGAAGACAAGCTTATGATATCAAAAGAAAGCTTTCCCTATGATGAATGATAGCAGGATAAGGTCAATAGCAGAAGTGATTTAAGCATTTCCTAAGATCTGTTGTATTATTCCACTGTAAAGTTTGCAAGGCAAGAATACACTGAAGCTTATAAATACTAGATTCTTCCACTTTTGTCTCTCTGTTCATAAAAGAAAATCTAACATTTTCTGGAAATTCCAAATTTAAATTCCTGACATGATGTCAGTTGGCTATTATTTCATGTATGCTTAAAAGATGCTGTCCTGGGTTAAGCTGAGACAGAGTTAACTTTCTTCATAATAGCTAGGAAGAGGCTGTGTTTTTGGATTTGTGCTCAGAAGAAAGCTGATAAAAAGTGATGTTTACGCGGCTGACAAGGTCTTTCAGCTTCTCTGGCTGGCCAGAAACAGGAAAAGCTGGGAGGGAGCACAGCCCCAGTTGCTAGCCCAGGATTTGATCTTAGGTTCGGGATTGAGACCCAAAGTGGCCAATAATCTATTCCATAACATACACGTCATGCCCAGTATATAGGTGAGGACCCTCCGGAAGATTGGCCCTTTTGGTTCCGGATCTCTTTTGCTCCGGGTTATCTCACTCCAGGCGGTCACTCTCCCAAGTCCTTCTCCTCTCCTCAGTCAGCTCTCGGTCTGGGACGCTCAGGCTGTTATCTCCGTTCCGTGAGTGTGGTTTCGGGACTCTCCCTGCTCTGGTCTCGTTAGCTG
>NW_010136719.1:0-3651 GCF_000699245.1 Pterocles gutturalis | reverse complement strand
GGGGGGGGGGGGGGCAGTATCACTGTGTGTCACTCATTTGTATATTTGTATATAGTATTATTTTCAAAATTATTGTAGTTTAGTTATTGAATTGTTCTTATCTAAACCCACAAGTCCTGTTTTCCCTTTACCCCCATCCTTGGGAGGGGGGAGGGTGAGTGAACAAGGTTGTGCAGGGTTGGGTCCCAGCCAAGGGTAAACCTGTCATAGATGCTTAAGATGTGCTTACAGTTATTTAGGAGTAACCAAACCATTCTGACTATTAGCTTTGAAACAGAATTAAATGTAGATTACTAGAGCTCAGAAAAATGACAACAATAGCTGCTGATTATTGCTAAATCATATTACTCTAATACTTGTACAAGGAAAATTGGATATAATTTTTCATTGTTTTCACAACAAATTAGTTGAATAAAGGGACTTTACATTAAATGATTGGCTGAAAGTGTTGATACCAATAGTAACAAACATTAGCAAAACATGCTCCTTTTGGGAGAGCATCACTGTCACAAAGAGATATGAAAACATGTTAGGAAGAAAGGGGAGGTGAAAGGAACAAAGAAAAAGATATGTCAAATAATAGCACATTTACACATTTGAAAACTATTAAGCTACCTCCTCGAATGAAGTAATGAGTGAGAGGTGGTATGAACAAAACTTTCTTAATGAAAGGTTATTGCCAGGAAGACCCTTCATGTAGCACAAGCTCCCTGTAGTGCACATTTTTTATTCTACAATCTGTTTACTATAGCACCGTGTTCATAATAATTACATTAATAGATTTTTGTTTCCTGGAGTGACCAAAGATGTCTTGGCAGGAATCAGGCAGGCAAGTGTTTTCAGGTGGCACCTCTTGTGACCCTTTCCATGTTCCCAGGGTACAGCCCTCCACTGGCCAGGAGTAACCGAGACATCAGGCAGAAGGTCTGAAGGTCAGGGAGGAACTCCCTATGGACTGTTAATTTCCTAGTAATCAAGTCTGCCAACTTAGGACTTCTTTGCTCTATTGTTTCAGAAATTAAAAATTTTTTGTGCCACACTGAAACTATTTTAATAAAGATTTTATCAATATTTGATGCATATTAGGCTTTAAATAGAAAATATTTATAAGGAATAAATGGTATTAAATTAAGAAGTATAATTTCCAGGGTCTTCTCTTTTTTATTAATATTTAGGGAATTTCTTCTCTAATCCTTTATAACATGATAATTCTGCTTGGGGGTGCTGTTTCAATAGTCCTCCATTCCTGGCCTTGTCATTTAAGTTCCTCATTTAATTTATATATAAAATATTCAATAGGTTTAATGTTCCAGTTTCTCATTCCTTTAATTAAAATGGAAAGTGTGTCCTTTTGTATACCACTTCAACTCCTGAATATTTGAGACACTTAAGGCAACTTTAAAGAAATCTTTTTTTAAAACTTTATTTTTCTGTGTTGTTCCTTAAGACAAAGTGGACAAGGCAGATAAGATGACAAACTTTCTTGAACTTGATGCTGAATCTATTAGAAGTGTAATGATCAATAATAAACAAACTTTGCTTCACCAAGGCATCTGCAGGTTTTGATTTCCTCTAAATTAACTCAGCCTATCTATTTCAGTGTATTTTTTTATCAGATCTCCAAATTTGCTTGCATATTTTATGGCACAGATTGCTCTGATGGCAGGTTACAGAGCTTAAAAGGTCTTTGAATTCCACAGTTGTTGCTGATGCTGTTGAGTTTTATGAAACCCTGTGCTTCTGGCAGTGGGAGTTCTGCATCTTCACAGCTCCTGCTGCCTCCAAGTGGGAAGCTTTAGTTCAAGTCCAGTAAAACCAAAGGAAAGAGTAGTGCTGTTACCTATCTGGAGACTCAGGTCAGAACCTGTGAGACCAGCAAATCTGTTTGTCCAGAGTGCTCAGAAAGCCCTGTCATAGCGGCTGGTTGCAGTTTTTAATTTATTTCCATCCAAAGCTTTAACAAATCAAGGCTGAAAGGCAGAAACTACTTGCCATTCAAAGAAGCACTAAAATGATCAACTTCAGTCAGGCAATCTAGCACTAGATCAAAACCCCTCAGGGAAATATTTACATTTTGCCAGTTTACTCAGAGGAATGGCTCTCGGGATTTGGAGATATCCTCTGCACATATATTTTTAATTTTTTTTGACTGAAGGAAACACTGATGCCAGAGCTGAAGCTCGTGATTTAATCATAGGATTGCTGGAGGCTGGAGTACCCTATGTGCTCAGAAATCAATACCTGTGCTCTCAGTTATATTAGAGAAATGTTTGCTTCTTCACCTGACCAAGATATTAATTTGTATATGCTGTATTGTCCATTTTTTTTTTAGGTTAATAATTTGTGGGGAGAGTAGCCTAATTTATTTTGAAGTTTTTAATGCTGCACAATTTTCCTGTTATTGACTGATTATTTTGTGTGTATGTATAGCAGCATTCACATGCATCAAGATGCTCTACAAAGGATTTGAAATGCTTTGTATGTAGGAAGCAATGCACTTTGCTAAAACACAGCCATCAGCAGGGAAGCGTGTAGTAGCAACCTTTGTGTTGCTGGTGCTACCAATTTCAGCTCAAGAGGTGAACAGGAGAATTCAGCTAGTGCATCAGGGGAATTTAAGTAGGTGAAATGCAATTACCCACGTTGGAATACGATCAGGATACTGGTGTTAAACCCCAGTCTGGTGAAAAGCGCTGTGGGATTTTTAATGACCATGAGTCAGATAACGTTTTATTTCTCATCCTGAGGACAAAACCTCTATTAGCAGAGTGCCTCCTGCCACTTGCTGCAACGTTAGTTTAATACAGACCCGTAGGGAAGAGTGTCACCTCCTGCTGTGAGTTGCCATTGCCACATCTGCTGCCTGCTCAGAGGAGGGTGAAGTGGAGGCAAGAGGGAGGCGCAGAGATTTGCTGGCTGTCACAGGGAAGCCTGTGGCAGGACACAGGGCTGAGTGGGATGGTGGGGGCTGCTGTGGTGCAACTTCTTTAGTGGCTGAACACATCTCCTGATGGGAGCATGCTACAGCATCCAGCTGTCCCCAGAGGTCTCGCATCCACAGACTGACCTGCCTCTGCTTTGTTTGCCTAATGAGAACTGATGAGATTGCAGCTCAAGGTGGTTAGCTACAAACAGCATGTTAAACATGTCAGTGCAGGTGATTCTCCCACTATATAAATTGACAGTGTAGGATTAGCTGGTGTTGTGTTGGAAATCTATTAACATTTGAAGCAGTTTGCTTGAATTAGAAATCCCGATAGAATTACAATTACTTTCCTTCCCCTCTGTGAGCTTTGTTGTTATCTTTGTGTACCTTGTAATGAGAAGACTTATAAACCAAGGAAGATGCTTTCCAAAATCTTATGTGGAGCCATATTCCTCTTTTAGATTTACAAACTTGTATGGAAAAGGGAGAAGCAGAAAACAGAGGGAGGAGAGATAAGCAGAAATCCACTGCCTTTTCAAGTTTGACAGCATATTCTGAAGCATAGAAATGGGTTAGTGGGGAGACATAAAGGTCATGGCCCTGGGAACTGATGCGCATTGGCAATGTTCAGAATTGCATAGGGCATGGCTAAGAGCATTTTGTTTCCTATACACTCAGTGCAGGTTGACGCAGGTAGAATAATGTCCTGGGTCCAGCTGGGATAG